>NC_082688.1:97206419-97333919 GCF_949987515.2 Delphinus delphis
ATACAGGATGCCTTTGATGATCCTTGACCCCAACACTTTACAAGTATCCCATTTTCCTTCTGTACTTAGGACCCTTCCTAACTGACCAGTGTAAGAGAGAAAGTGGTTGTGTAGAGAAGGGAAGATAAGGAAGGGCACAAAGGAAAGAGAGAGATGAAAGGGGCATCAGAAAACATGGCAAAGCAGAGAGCCTATCAAAGAGGGAGGAAATAAGAGCACGGGATAAAAAGGGATGAGAGACATGGAAAGAAACAGAAGATTATTATTTTTTCAGCAGTAGTCAGAGCCCCTTACAAGCTTCTCCTCCTTGGCTGGGGGGCTTCTCAGGTAGTAGCAGAGAGGAGCGTAGATGATGTTGATGACCCCGATGATGACCATGAGCCAGGGGAAGCCAATGGCTTGCACAATGGCACCCCCAGTGGATGGGCCTGCGAGGAATAAAGCAAACCTACAAGTATTTATTGAGTCTTGATCACACGGAGGACACCATGCTAGGGGCAGCAGGTGACCCAGGGGATCTCCCAGGGTCAAATATCTCCAGAGCTCTAGGAGAATCAGCCTCTTCTACCTGGTAAACAGTAGATAAAGGGAGAGTGGGGTACCAGGTCCTGGTGCTCCCCTATCCCTCCACCAACATACCTATAGCAAAGCCCATGCAAAAAGCCACGTCAGCGATGGCATAGATACTCCCATACACCGGGGCATGGCGCAGGTCCACCAGGTGTCCCATGATGGGCATCATAGAGGAATCCACCATGCCTGTGGTCAGAGCAAGCAGGATGCCGCGGTCAGCTCTACCCACAGTCCCCCTCCCTGTTTGTGGCATCCCCCTTTTTCCTCCCCCCTTTAGTCCACTGCCTTTGCCTGCTGTCTGTCCTCCCCTCAGAACTGACACCCATTCCTACCAGGAGTTATGAGCCCATCTCTCCATACCCCCGCCAGCCGCTCTCCTGCTTCTTCTGCCTTTCCATATACCCCCTCTGATCTGACCCAAAGCCAACATTCAGGGGCCTCTTGTTTCCTTTAAGGGCACTTCTTACCTATGGAAAAGCCAAGTCCTGCATTGGGGCCAATGAGACCAAAAATATTACGAGCCAGAGGAATCTGCAGCAGGAAAGGAGGAAGAGTCCATCAGGAGTCCAGCTGGGTCAGGTGGGAGCAGCACAAAAACAAAGAGTTTTCCTACAAAACGCGTCATCGACCAGGCGCTATGTGCCACAGACATTACCTCCGTGCATTCTTATACCTCCTGATGAAAAAGAACCTTTACTTCCGTTTAAAGATAGGAAAACTAGATTGGTGCCATTGGGGTTAAATGTCCTATCGAGAATTACAGAACGTAAGTGGTAAGATCAAGTGTGAACCTCAGATTTGACTCTATGAAACCATAACAATGGCCCTTTTCTGCTGTATGGACTCTTTCTTCCTCCCCTTCCTCTACCCCCTCCACCCAGACACATACTTCCACCCTCACTCTTCACTGAGTGGAGTTTCCTCTCTTTTCTATTTGCAACATCATCCAGCGGTTTTACTTAAACCCTAATTGGGAGCCAGTGGAGCAAGAAGACAAGAAATGCATGCCAACAACCAATTACCTATAAGCTAGCAGGGCAGGTGGCGTGCTTTGCATTGCCGCTTCAGCAAGCTTGTGAAACTCATTCTCTTGCCCTCCCCATCCATCCCCCATGGAAGCCTTCTTTTCCTCTTTTGCTGGTTCCTTACCTCCCTCCCTGGGCATCTGTCACCCAAACCTGCTACACCAGCACACTCACCCCTTAGAATTTTCACATACCATTTAGATGTTAGTGGCTATAAACAATGTTAGGGGTGAATCCTCAAGGGCTATTTCTATTTTATCACTAGTACTGGTTAAAATTCACTGTGGGCTCACTGCATGCCAGACACGGCTGCAGTTGCTGTGGGTAACCCTGTGAGGTGCTATCCGAATCCTCTTTACACAGATGAAGATACAGAGTAAAGGGAGGTGACGTAACAAGCTCAAAGTCACACGAGGAGCAAGTGACAAAGCTGGGACTGAACACGGAGCTTGAGCTCCCGATGAGGACCTCCAGCCTTTCTTGAGCACTGTATTCAGTGCTTTATAGCCATCTTATTCTCCTTCAAGCCTACGAGGCAAGTGTGCTTCTGATCCTTATGGTGGAGAGGAGAAAATGAAGGCTCAGAGAGCTTGAAGGGGACTCCTGGAAATGGAAGAGCCCTTTTTTCTTTCTTCCTCTACCAAACATTCTGGTGCTAGAGATGGAAGCACAGATAATGGTTCCCCTGGTGGCTTATGGGGTCCTGTCAAGGTGAGATGAGTAAATGAAGGCATAAAACATACCAGTTTACAGACCCCAGAAATAGATACCACATGTATTCCTTCATGTGCCCATCCGTAATGCCTCAGACCTCTGTCTCCAGCTGCCCCACTGCCCTCTCCCTCTCCTTCCCCACCTCCTTTCAATGGGATGACTGGTGGCATCTCCCCCCGTGCTAAATTCCTACCTACACAGAAACAGTCTTTCTGACAATCCTTGCCAAGTCAACCCTCTGCTCATTTCAAAGGAAAGTGGTCCTTAAATGTCCAGGTTTCTCTCTCTCTGTCAACAAGACCTTATGATACTTACACAAAGCAAGCTGGTACCTACTACCACCATCCCAATGAGGGAGCACAGCCACCTGGAAGAAAACAGCCATCATTAAACAGTGCAAAGGGGAGAGATCCCTTCCATCTGCCACCCCATCACCAACACACTGGCCAGTCCTACCACCCCTACTTCCAGGAACCCCTTAGGATATGAGAAGATAAACACATCTCTACAGGACCAGTTTATGCCCAGGTGAGCCCTTGCCCTCTCCCTTCCTGGCCCCTCACCTCTTCCCTGACTCCACACCCCTTTCCAGTAGAAGCAGATGAAGAGCAATGGGACATATTCTTCCTTCCCTTAGAAGAGGAAGCAGCTGACTCAGAAGGTACTTGCCCCGTGGGGATAATCCTCAAACTTAATTTCTGCTGTTTCCCGATTCAGCCTACCTCTCACCTATTCATATTTTATCTGGTCTTCAGGGTCCATCTCAAAAACCACAAAACATACCAAACTTCTTTCCTTCTCTGATTTCCTATGGCAATGGTTTTTAAACTTATTTTTAACATCTTTGTGCTGAACTCCAATGGTAAAATTCAAGGTGTTCTCACTGTAGTGGAGGGACAGGAACCAGACTCATACCTCTTAGTCCCCAACCCTTTCCACGTGGTGGCCTCCGAGGCACACCTGTAGAGCTCCCTGGGGGTCCATGGAATATAGTTTGACAACCACTGCCCCAAGGTACTGCTTTCTTCATACCTGTTCTCTGTGGAATGATTTTATCTCTTCAACTGGACAACAAACATCTGGATAGTAAAGGTTGTCTCTCATATATTCACTGCCTCTTCTATAGCAGCCAGCTCAGGACCATCCTTTCTCTATATTGCCCTTACCATCTACCCATCCCCATCCTCCCAGTGGGCAGTTTTTATCTGTGTGCACTTGTTCTAAAGTTTCAACCTCAGAGAAGCTATTATTCATCATCCCAGGTGCAGGGAACACCTCAGAAGACTCTCCCACCTGACTTTTCCCAGATCCCCAGGCTACATACCGACCCATCTTGTTGGCCAACACGCCAAAGAGGTTGGTGCCAATGAGGTAGGACACACTGGAAGGCAAGAAAGCTAGACCTGTGGAAAGACACAGGCCCTTACCTTAGAATGTACCCAGCTACTCTAAAACACTTCTTCTGACAGGACAGTGAAGTCCCCCTGTTACCTTCAAGGATCCCAAACCGCTTTGTTTTGTGGGTTGGAGATCCTTGTGCAAACCCAGAGCAGATGACATAGGGCTCCACACTCTGCTTTCCTCAAGAGCAGGGCTGTGTTTAGCTTCAACACATTGAACGTGTTTTTAGCTCCCCTATTGGACTTCCTGATGAATGGCTTTGATGAGCCATTCTCATGTATAAAATACCCGTGGTTATCAGCATAAGAGCATGAGCTTTAGAGAAAGACTTACACACCTCCTAGGAAGTAAAATCCTGCCTTGCTATTTACCTGCCCTTCTATTGCTCTGACAGTGACTTTTTTTTTTGGCCACACCTCAAGGCTTGCGGGATCTTAGTTCCCTGACCAGGGATCGAACTCATGCCCCCTGCAGTGGAAGCGCAGAGTCCTAAAAACAAAGCTGTGATTCTATCATACCAAATTACATTAAGGAGCAAATTAGATAAATGTATGTAAAAGGATTTTGTAAACTGAAGCCCTTATCACATTGTTTTTTTGTGACAGTAGAGTCATGTACCCTGGAACATGGGCTTTGGTGCTGAGTTCAAACTGTGGCTTGACCACCTTTTAGCTCTGTGACCATGGGGAATTTACCCTCTCTGAGTATCATTGATTTGTTCTTTCATTTATTCATTCATGTAGCATTTTTAATGAGTTTTTACTATGTACCAGGTATTCTAGGGACCAGGATTAGAAGGGTGAATAAAATAGACAAAATCCTGGCTTCCTGGGAGCTTACATTCCAAGGGAGGGAGATAGACAATAAACAAGTAAACAAATAAATGAAAAAGATAATTTTGACAAGTGATAAGTTCTGTGAAGAAAGTTTAATGTGGCAGTATGGAAGAGTGACCAGGAATAAAGGCTAACTTAGATTTAGGGGATCAGGGAAGGCTTCTTTGAGGAGGTAACATTTAAGCTGAGAACTGAATAACCAAAACAGAAGGTTTTTAGCAAGAAAAACAAACAAACAAACAAAAACACTTAATGCAAATAGGAAGGCCCATTGAGTGGACAAGTCTAGAGTTCCGAGGAGAGATCCTACCCACAGACATAAGGGTTCGACTAATTGGTTTACCAATTAGTTCTTAAAGCCATGGGAATGGCTGGGATCACCCATGAAAGATCAGAGATAGAAGAATAGATATCTATGGACTGAGCCTTCTGGGACTCCTACCTTTAAAAGTTAACAAACGAGGAGGAGATAGCAAAGGTTGTAAGGAGTAGCCAATGAAGTAGGAGGAGACGGAATCCAGAAGGAAAAAGAAGAAGAAAAGAAAAGAAAAAAGAAGTTTGACCTCTGAAGGAGCTGGGATGTTCCAACCATAAAGAGAAGGCAGCGGATGTAGGCACAGGTACGGGGAAGTAAGTATATGTAGTGATGAGAACATGCAAGTTCCCTTCTTGTTGTTTCTGTTTCCTCAATGACTGGGAGTTGAGGATGATGAAGGTGAAGGGATGAGGATGTGTAGGAGGTTTGAATGGAGAAGTGTAAACCAGTCCTTTTGGAAAGTAGGAAGAACATAACTAGGGACTTAAAGAAAGATTGTTGGACAGTGTGAAAACCCACTTTAGATCTGTGGCCATAAGTATAAGGTGAGACCAACAGCCTACCTAGTGTGTGTTTTCCTACAGCCCCATGTCACTGCTCAGGTGCAGGCAAGGAGTCGGCAACCAGATAGGCTTAACCAGAGTTAAGGCTTCCCATGTGACAACCCCAGAGGGAGCGGGTGGGGCAAAGAAACTAATGATGCTTTCAAAGGAGTGACATTAATGATGGATGTGGATTCATCATGATGGACTCCAAGCTGAGTAAAGAAAGAAGAGAGGACATGAGTAGTGAGGGAAACAGAGAAAGAATTGAATGGACTGGTGATCCCAGTGTAGCCAAAATGTGTTAATACAGGGGTATTAGAATACCTGAGCAGGGAATATGTAAGGTGATAACTGCACTGCTTGGAAGTGAAATTTCAGAGAAGCTACGATTAATGGTGAGGTCAAGGTCAATATTATATAAAGGTTTGATTGGTTAAGGTGGAGAGAAGAAGAAGATCATTGCAAGAGAGTAGATTAAGGAATAGGCCAAGATGTTGGTAAGGTTATCCACCTGGATATGGAAGTCACCAAAAGTGGTGACAGGAATAAAGGTGAAATGAATGTGAGCCGGGTGTTGGTGGATTTAATGAGTGAGAAGGGATAACTCAGGGGTCAGTTGATAACTGCAGTAAAGAAGGGTGGGGTGGTATAATCTAATGACACGATTTTCAAGGGAGTCCGGGCCTTTGAAGGGGAATGAAGAAGAAATGATTCAGAAGCAGCGAAAGAAAGCAAAGCCTAAAGGAACATGAACTTCCATCAGGAAGGCTGTGGGAAAATGGTGTTCTCAGAAAACATTCAGGTCTCAGGGCAAGAAGATGAAAGAAGTGTTCAGAGAAAAGAGGCTGAGGGCATAGGGACACTTGTTGATGGCAGGGACTTCCACAGACCCAGGATTTGGGAGGGTAATGGGAAATTGGGTCAGATTAAGAAATCTCTAAAATATGGGAATAATAATAATTGGTACCAGATAGGCTAGTTATAAGGCTTAATTGAGATAATGCAAAGCGACCATTTTGCAAGGTGCCTGGCATAGAATAAGTGCTCTCTGAGCATCGGCCTTAACTATTATCATCATAACCAGGGAGGAACAGGGTCAGGACTTGAACCCAGACCTTCTCCCTCCACCTCCAGGTGTTTCCACCACCCCACCAGCAGCGTGGCAGCACAGATGGCTCTGGCATAAAGAACTGCATGGAATGAGTGGTGTGAGTTTCCTTGGGTCTCACCAGCTCTCTCTGCCTCTCTGTATGGAGAGGAAACAGTGCTGCCTAATAGAAACTGTCATGATGATTACAGTTAAACCCAAAGTCAACAATTCACCAGTTACTGGCCGAGGTCTTGTTTGCTTTTAATATTCTCTTCTGTGGGCTGGAGGTGAAACACACCTTAGTGTGTTTGTCTAGTCTATCTGTACAGGTGGCAATCTGTTTCAAACTGTAACCATGTGTTTCTGTTTAATTGCTTTTAAAAAATGTATTAGTATAGCTACTCAATCGCCTACCTGGTATCTGGAAATGGGCACCTGTACCAAGCCCACAGGCCTCCTAGATACATCTCCTTGACATCATTTTAAGTGACGTGGGATCTCCTGAATGAGATTTTCCTCAGTCAGTGTGGCTTGTTCTTTAGGATCCGAGTATAGCTTGCAAATTCAGTAGCATTTTGTGCAAAAGAGGTGTTCCAGACTATATGTCTACAGACACATATATATTTCACAGCATATCTTCAAGGGGTGGGGAATTACACAGAGCTGTGACTGTCAAAGTGATTTCCTGACTATATCCTCTATTGCAGGCACTGTGCTAATGCCTTTAGAATACAAAGACCTATTTAACCCTGAAAACAACCAGAAAAGTGCCTCCATTTTTACAAATGAAAAAAAGTGGACTTTGAAGACGTTAAGTAACTTATCCAAGGACACAACCAGTAAGTGGCTGGATCAGGATTTCAACCCAGGTGGGCTTGTTTCCAAAGCCCGAGCTCTTTCCTCCACTGGGTGAGAGTCGCGGGCACACAACGGGCCACTTGGAGAATGTTCAGTCACACACTACAAATTGTTCCTCCCAACGACTTGGGGAGGGTTCTGCATTGAAAGCAATATTTTTCAGTGTGCTCACTGACGCCATATCAGCCTCCCTGGGAAACTCACCAGGAATGCAAACTTGTTTCTGCTGCATTCCTGGATGGGGCTTCGCAGTCTGAATTTTAACACACTCTCCAGGTGAGAACATTTGAAGTTAGACTTACAGATGCAGAGGGCACTGAGGAAAGTTGTAAGGGATGGTGGAGGACAAGGCCTTCTCGGTCTCTCACTTACTCTCCTGAGGGCTTTCTACTGCAGCCTCGCCTGCACAAGGCACTGGGTGGCATCAGGCCTGTGAGTTTCCCTGTGACTCACCAGCCTCTCTCTGCTTCTCTGTACCCTGACAGGAAACAGTGCTGCCTAACAGAAACTGTCAGGATGTTTACAATTAAACCCAAAGTCAGCAATTCACCAGTTACTGGCTGATGGCTGGTTTGCTTTTAATATTTCTGCGGGGTCAAGAAGGGCTGGAGAGAGGCCGTTCTGAGCCAAGGTTGGTTGCCCCTCTGCCCCAAGAGCCTGAGCGGCTAGAGCCTTGAGGCAGGGGATGTTTGTTTGCACCAAGCACCAACTAACTCAATTAACTGTCATGGTCAGAGGCAGCTGCAGCCCAGAAAAATTCAATTTAGGGCTACGAGTGCAGCTGGGAGCCTTGCTTAGCCTGGTCCCCTAAAAAATTAGATTTAGTGATTTTCATTGTATATTAAGCTGTATCAGGTTCTTGTCAGTTTCCCCTCTGGCCACTTAAGCCTCTCCTCCCTGCAGCGACTGAGCCATTTACACGTAACCTTCTCTGTCCCCTTTCCTCAGGCTTCCTGGAAAGGTCCAGAGCCTGCTCTCTAAGCTCAGATGAGTCATGAGGACATCTCTCCATGGAGCAGAGGAGGCCAGAGGCCTCCCTCACAGAACAATATACTCCATTAGCACCTTTTTAGAGGTAAAAAGATAGCAAAAGGGTAATCTGGGGGACAGGGAGTGGGAAAGAAGAACGTATCAGTGATGGTAACGGTGGTGCCTTGTTAATATTCTACGGATGCAAAGCTTTGCCACAGATTATGTCATTGGTTCCTCAGATTTACCCTCTGAACTAGATGGTATTCTGATGTCCATTTTAGAGATGAGAGAAGTGGTGCTCAGAAAGTTGTGATTTTCACAAGTGTGCACAGCAACTCAATGGAGCAGAAATAAAAACCCAAGGTCTTTTGACTAGAAGTTATTCATCCACCCAGCTAGGTATGTTGCCCCTCCGTCACCCGTCAACGCCCCCCAACCCTGCCCTTCTCAGCCTGCTTCTCATTTTCTTCTTCTTCTCCGTTTTTTTTTTTTTTTAAGTTGAGAGTTATGTTTTATTGGACAGACATTTTTAGGACTTCAAGCCTCTCAAGTAACCCTGAGAGAACTGGTCCTCGGCCTGCCTCTTGAAGGGACTGCCCACTAAATCAGGCTTGATTCACAGGTGTGGGCAGGGAAGGTAATTCTGTGAAGGAAGCACACTGTCCTTCTGTGACTCTGAAGACCTGGCCCTGATGATGCTTGCCGATTACCTGAGAAAGGGCCCATAGCACGCATCTCTGCCCAAGCCCGAGTTGGGGACCGAGGTCACTTACCCAGCTGCCACTCAGGGGCACACATGGTCTGCATCATCCAGATGGGCAGTGTGGGCTCGAGCATGGCCACCCCCATGTTGGCAAAGCAGAGGGAGCCTGGGGAGATGGTTCAGTGAGCCCCCAAGGCTGCCCTGAAGCTCAGACTCTCCCAGCCCAAAGGGAGGCAATGTCAGCTTACCTGCAGCCACCAGGATAAATGGGTCTCTGACAAGTGTGAGGAGAGGAGTCCCCTTGGCACTCTGAGAACATGGGCAACAAAAAACTTCCATTTGTACCGTGTATACATCTCTCCTGTTTTCACAGAATCTGAGAGCGTGCAGGCAGGACCTCAGAGACCGTCTATGTCAGCTCCCTTACTGGAGAGACCAGACACCCACGTCATAGAAGAGGAGGTGACTTGCCCAATGTCACAGAGTGAGCTGGTGGCCGCACAGCCCCCGTGTGCAAGGCAGTCACAAAGAGTAGGACAACATATTCCAGACATGATTCCTGCCTTTGAGTGACCATCAACCAGATCAGAGAGGATTGTCAGCAAGGCCAACGTTGGACAACAGGTGTCTGGACTCCGGGCCTCGGGCCTCTCCACTAGATCTTGCCAGCACCAATATTCATCTAGGAAGGACCACAGGCAGAGTGCTGAACCCCAAAGGTGAGCCTAGAGGTAACAACTCAGAAAGCTGCTCAAGCTTCCTGAATGCTTTGTTCTGACCGTGTGGAGCTATACCGGACTGGTGTGGCCGAAGGAGCCTGAACATCTAGATTAAAATGCCAGCCTACATGTCCAATTATAACATCCCGCCCCCCTCAAAAAACTCCATTCCAGATAAACTTAGCATCTACCTTCCTTCCATGCATACAAGCAGGCCCTCAGTTGTCATGGTTATCTTTTCCTAAACTCCCTTCCTTCTCCTTTGCATAGGTCCAAACCTCACCTATTCGTCAAGGTCAAGCTTAAATGGCTCCTTCTTCTCCAGTGTTCCCTGACTCAGGAGCTGGAACTTCTCTCTCTTTCAAATTTCCTGAGTACTGTGTCCTAATCTCTGGTGTTTACCACATTCTATCTTCTAATAGATTTAATAGTTTTGATATGATAACCCTCTCTGCATCCACACAGGGTGGATTGCAATATTCAGAGATACTAAAACTAAAAAGATCATGCCCTCTCCCATATATAATTCAAGTAAAGAGACAGATCTAAATCATAAAATGTACATAAAGAAGTCCAATAAACCCTTTGACCCAACAATTTCACTTTTATTTGTTTTTGCTTTGGGCTGCACCATGTGGCTGGTGGGATCTTAGTTCTCTGACCAAGGCTTGAACACGGGCCCTCGGCAGTGAAAGTGTGGAGTCTTAACCACTGGACTGCCAGGGAATTCCTGACAATTTCACTTTTAGAAATCTACTCTAAAGATTACCTCCAACTCTATAACAAGGCCTACACACAAGGTTATTCATTGCAGCACTATTTGTAGCTGCAAAATACTGGAAACTACCTAAATGCCCAAATATAGAAGAATGAATAAAATATAGTACTGGTATGCCAGCCAGAAAAAAAAAATACTTTTTTGAATACATAGAACATTACCATCTAAAAATCAAAATTATTCAAAAAGGTACTAAAGGAAAATCACTCCTCTACTTACAACACTTCTGATACCAAATGGGTGGGCTTTTTTCACACCAAGCAATTCTCCAATTCTCTGTGAACCAACTGGGTGTCCCTAAAGTTTAATTCAATTCTGGCACTAATTACTTGGAGCTTGCACAGACCCCACAAGATTGCCCCCCACTTCAGACACCAATCACACGTAGTGCGCCCCTACGATACCAACACTACCATCTGACTTGGCTACAAAATCAAGGTCCTTAGATCAAACATTCCCATATTGTCTGTATTCTCTTATCTTTCTTCATGACTTGGTATAGATTTCCCAGAGCCATCTCTGTCTTAGAGTCAGACAGATACCAACTCTGATATTTAACTGCTACAGAATGACAGTCTGTAAGTATGCTTTGGGGGTAGAGATTGTTTGGATGGCCTCCAAGGTCTTCTTTAGCTCTGAGATAGTATAACTATAAATACTCAGGTCCCAATGTCATTGTCCTCCTGGTTCTGAGTTATCATACATAACTCAGTAAGGTTTCTTTGATTCTTTATAAGGTCCTTCCTCCATCTTGGTCCAACATCAAGCCAGACTCCTTCCCCATCCCTCATACTATCCTAAACGTGACCCTATTGGGAATCCAGTACAGTTCTTGCTTTCTCCAACTCCACTCCCCTTTCTTCTTATGGTTTGACACGGATGGTCTAGGCAGGCCTGGGTCACTGCACCTATCCATTCTATCACTCTCTTGGCAATGGAACTTGGTATCCACTTACCTCAGGAGAGACTTTGGAAGGCTGTAGGATGCAAAGCTGGAGTGCTAAGAAAGGAAGAGGGAGTGAGAAATAGTTCAGTGTGTCCACTTATTAGATGGAGGATCCAATAACAGCCACATTGTTAGCACCCTACCCCTTGCAGATCTAATTCCCTGAGCTTCCTCCCTCTCTCTTACGATGGGGCAGTCCTTGATCCACCCAAATATGTTAACACGGACACCATAGCATAATGCATTCCCAACCTGACCTGGGCTCTCGCCTGCCTGGTGGCCTCTTATGGTGACTTACCTCCATCCAGTAGTGCCAGGGAGGCCAAGATGAGGAAGGGTACAGTCTTCCCCCAAAGTACATATGTCACACTTCCAAACGGAGCTCCCACTAGAGAAGCAAAACAGGCATGGATTCCAGAGACGGGGGGCTGATTCCCAGCCAGCATGACTTGTCCTGCTATACCCAGTGAGCATTTCTTGATGGCCTGCTAGGGGCTGAGCTCCACATGAGGACACGAGGTTTTGAGGATTCAGAGATGAAGAAGACCTACTTCCAAGGGGCTCATTTTCTAGTGGAAGAAATGTGTGTGTGGGCGTGGGGGGAGCCAAATAATTATAACATGGTGAAAAGTAAATGTTCCATCCACGAAATGTTATGTAATCACAGTAGAGTGAGTTCAGGTGGCCACAGGGGCTTTGTCAACTGGGTAATACTTGTGGGGAAGGAGCATGTGTGAAGAACACAGAGGTGTCAGAAAAGGGAGTGTGGATAGAGCAGAAATAGAAGAAAGTCCCTGTTACTAGAATAGGAGTATTTGGGAGATGAGAAGAGGTGGGGAAGGTTGAGACCAAATAGCCAAGGGCCCTGTGTATCCAGATAAAGCATGTACTTGGCCTTGTGGGCTAGGGAGAAAGACCAGTGCTTTTTGGCAGGGAAGAAACACCAGCTCTGGTCATAGGAAGCTTCTTCGGGCGGCACCTTGGAGGAAGGAGACAACGTGCAGATCAGGCTGGAGGCTGGTGCCTTGTTCCAACTGAGACGTGATGAGGTGCTGGCTTTGAGCAAGTGGCTGAGGAGGGTTTAATAGGCTTATTCATTTGGGAGTGAGAGGTGATAAAGGAGACAAGGATGCACCAAAGTGTTAGCTTGGGTGTTTGGGGAGGTGGATACTAACAAAGAGCAGGGCTTTGCTTCCCTCTCCTCGCCGTGGTGGTAGAGAGCAGGGTATAGGCCAGGGAAGAGATTTTTGGTGTTTTCTTCTCAATTAGCTAGAAAATTCCTAGAGGGCAGGAAGCATGTCTGAGGCGTCTGACCTATATCCCCTCTGTGCCAGCACTGTGCTTGGCACACAATACGTACTCAGTAAAAGTTTGTGGCTTGTTGGACTAGTCAGTTAAACCAGACTTTGGATGAACCTCAAAGAAAGCATAAGCTTTGGAGCTTGGGATTCG
The DNA here is from genome assembly GCF_949987515.2 of Delphinus delphis. Taxonomy (NCBI): domain Eukaryota; kingdom Metazoa; phylum Chordata; class Mammalia; order Artiodactyla; family Delphinidae; genus Delphinus; species Delphinus delphis. Next base: position 97,219,348 of record NC_082688.1, read on the forward strand.
ATCTCAGAAAATCTGAGTCTGTATCCTTGCTCTGGCATTTCCCGGCCATGTGACCTTGGATGGCTATGAACGTGTCTTATCCTCCTCTGTGTAATGGGGATGATCATTCCTCTTTTACAGTGTGGTAGTGAGGAATAAAAGAGATTATGTATATATTTAACACAGAACCTGACAAAGAGCATGTTCTCATGTTGAAAGCACTGGCCACGTACGGAAGCAGCGGTAAGGCGGTGGCTACTAACATGCAGATATTCACTCCCTTGAATAGAGTAGGTTTCTGGACCATTCCCAGGCCCTTATGGGCTGTTCAGCTCCCCAAGGGGAAAGAGATTCTGCTTTTCCTGGGCAGAATTTCAGAAGGACTCAAAACATGGTTGTACAGAGAAGGAAGAAAAATGCTGTCTTCCATGACCTTAGAAACACCTGCCTCCTGGGCCTGTCTCCGGAGAGTCTGCTGTAGCTCAACCTCCTGAACCCAGACCTGGGGCCAGTGCCACTTACCTAACACTCCCAAGGCCAGGCCCCCCAAGGCAATTCCCATGGCCTGCCCTCTCTCACAGTCATCAGTGTAGACACTTGCCAGCATCCCAAGACCTGAAAGGAGAGAGGCAGGTAGAATTAGCCTAGTCTCTGCCTCTCTCACTGAGTCCTTGGTCTTGCCCCTATTATATCTTCAGGGGTCGTGTTAGCTAGAGTTTCAGTTTTGGGGGTTTTATAGAACCTAACCCATAGTATTTTGCAAATACTGCCTCCCACAGGTCCCCCAAATGCCCACCTTGCTCACTCCTTCTGTTCAGAATATCATTAGAAGTGCAAAAGTCTCTGGGAAGGGTAATGCAGAATACCATTGTCCAGTGATCCTGCATTTCATATTATTTTATCATTTCCTAGTACATTTCCCTGAATCCATGGATATGGAGTAGGCCAAGGAAGGGAAAAACCTATGGACACAGAACACTGCTCTATTCGATGGGGATGCCCAAGGAAGAGTATGAAAGCACTTGGGAAAGAGTGTGGGCTGGGCTCTTATGGCCATTTACTCATGTGTAAAATGTCATAAAATCTCTGCTTCATAGGGTTACATTAAATATTGTATTTGATAGTACTTTGCAAACTGTGATGGTATTATCAATAGTATTAACTTTACTACTTCTATAAAATGGTAAGAAGGGGGACAGAGAAAAGACCATAGAGTGGCATTAAATCAAAACCTGGCATACGTCACAGTTTTACCTTGGGCTTGGTCTGGCCTGAGCTAGCAGCATCTAAATATCAAAGAAAATTATGTCACGCTTAGGGATTTATAGGCACTACCAGCAACTCTACAATTATCTTGTTTTTAAATCACAATTTCCGCAACTATGCAGAGATACATATCACAATTTATGCAACAATCACAACTATGATGATATTTTCCTTAATTTCTTCATATAAATCTTAGAGGGTCTGATGGTAGTAAGAGATGGTGAGAGATGTGTGTGTGTGTGTGTGTGTGTGTGTGTGTGTGTGTGTGTGTGTGTGTGTGTGTGTGTGTAAGATGTCGGCGTTACCTGCAACAGATGAAAATGAAGATCCAATGCCTTGAAGAGTTCGGGCCACGAAGAGCAGGGTATAGGTACCAGAAAAAGCAAACACTGGGCAAAGAGAATAGCAAGATGCTCCAGTTAGCAAAAATGCCTTTGATTCCCTGGCCACCAGAAAATGGACTCATGATACTATAGACATGAGCCATTATGCGTACGTTTTAATAAAGCATGATCACTGCTCCCTGTTTTCGGAGTTGTCTTTCTAATCCTTCCCCCTTAATTAGGATTGCACTTTAATTGGCATGAAGACAGAGAAACCAAAGCATAAACTGATTCACCACACAGTGGATGGAAGGCTGAGTGTCCACATTTCCTGCTTAAAACCCAACATCCTGTCCACTGGAGTCAGGGCTGTGCACGAAACCCAATACCCTGGGCTGAGAACTGGTCCCTGGACCCTACTTCTGGATCCTCTATATGCAATACCCAGATTTGATCTTTGCCACTGTTGGGTCCCATTGGGTCATCTGGAGTGTGGGACAAAAGCTATGTGTACTTGAAGGACCATTGGTACTGTGTAGAAAATAATATCTTGTAATCCAATCAGATCCTTCCCCTTATATTGGAGGATCTTTTAGCCAAATCAGATCAGTGAGTATTTATTAAGTAATACTGACCATGCAGCTGTGCTGTACTCTGTAGCAGATGTGAGAGAAAGAGAATATCCAGTTCATGCCCTTGAAGAGATTCAGTCTACTAGAGACTAACATACACGAAACTGAGAACCAAACAGGAATATGTTATCAACAACTAAATTACAGGGCATTGGTAGTAATGTTGGTGGGTCCAGACATGTCTCATCTCCAATTCCAGGACAATACCACAGAAAGAGAGAAGACTCCCTCCCAAAGTGTCTGAATCAGCATAATCTGAATCCCTTTGCCCATTCATTAGATGTCTTTGGTTGTGTTTATAATCTTCTCCCATTACTTCCCGACATGAGCACACCGTCTCCCAAACATGCAAATGATTGGTCTCTCCTGGGCCAGGCCTCCAATGCGTTCTCCCAGGCTTTCTGATTTCCACTCTGTTCAAGGTCTGCTACCCCTATGTCCTTTGAGAATGGTGTGACCAACTCATCTCTGTTGGACCAGGACCTTTGCGGTTTTAAAATCAAAAGTCTCGCATCCCAGGAAGCCCCTCAATCCCAGGCAAACTAGGATGGCTGATCTCCCTATTTAGGAAGACCAAAGTAATTCCTTTTTCACTTTGTGCCCCAACATGGGCCACCATTTCGCTCCTAATTACATTAAGCATGTTTCCCAGCTGGCGGTCCTTCGGGGGAGTGATGGGCATTAGCAACCTCATTTTAGTATTTAAAAACCCTGAAGGAATGCTACATAGGATCCCCTAAACATCAAACGTTTGCTAGAGTTAGGCTAACTCAGTATAGCAACACTAGTTATGGCATGGAAACGATAATTATTATTTAATATATATAGTTCAGTAGATAAGAAAAGCTTTCAAAACATGAGTTCTTGGACTTCCCTGGTGGCACAGTGGTTAAGAATCTGCCTGCTAATGCAAGGGACACGGGTTCGATCCCTTGTCCGGGTAGATCCTACATGCCATGGAGAACTAAGCCCGTGTGCCACAACTAATGAGCCTGTGCACTAGAGCCCACGAGCCACACTACTGAGCCCACGTGCCACAACTACGGAAGCCTGCATGCCTAGAGCCCATGCTCCACAAGAGAAGCCACTGCAATGAGAAGCCTGTGCACCGCAACGAAGAGTAGCCCGCCTCACCACAACTAGAGAAAGCCTGTGCGCAACAACGAAGACCCAACGCAGCCGAAAATAAATAAATAAATTTAAAAATATAATGTTAAAAAAAAAATCAGTTCTTGACAGAGAATCAGGAAAGGACCTTATGCTAAAAAGTTTGGGATCCACTAGGACACTGCATTATCTTATTTTGCAGGGTGTTTGTCATGGCTCCCAGGCAAGCATTAAGAACACCTGGGTAGACAGAGCCATGTCTTTTCATTCTTTATGTTCCCTCAGTGACTTTTCACCTCAGTAACTTTTCACCATCACCATCAAGGCATCATGTGTGTGTACCATAAAATTTTGTGAAATGAACTATGCCTCATGTGATGAGATAGAGCGTCTTATTAGTTTTTAATTTACTGTTTGGCACAGGCTGAGCTCCTAGAAGTTCAATAAAGATTTCTAACTTTCATTTCTTCATTTTCTTTGATTCAACTAGAATGTCACAAGTAAGCTGAAGCTCTCAGATAGAACTTCACACATTGAGCTCCTGCACTTTGCACCTTCCAGCCCTGAACGCAACAAATTCCTGTTCAGTATTGGTTGACAGGAGACAAGTCCTATGCTGGAAGGGAAGACAATTTGAGAAAGAGCAATAGAAAAAGTAGAAAAGTAACAGAAAGGTAATAAGAAAAACAAGAGGGAGAAGGTATGTTATTCGGAGCAGAGAGGCAGCAGAGGCAGCAGGATGCCTTCCCCTTTATTAAACTCTCCCCACCACTCCACATTCATTTTTTTTCTTATTTTCTCAGGGTCAATTTCCAGATGTATTTTATTTCACTTAATGTTACTATTCCATCTTTAGGGAACAGTTATCTGATACTGGGTAGACTATTTGTCTTTCTCTTTCTTGTTTCCTTAGCAAATCTATTTTCCAAAACTATAATCTTTAATGGCCTTCCTTGAAGGGAGTGAACTTTTATGGAATTTTCCAGTTGCTACTGTCCAATTTAGATTCTTTGTTAGTTGCCCTTTACCTTTACATATCAAAATACGATGACCTCTTCTCAAAGATGGGAGGTTTGGGGCTTCCCTGGTGGCGCAGTGGTTAAGAATCTGCCTGCTAATGCAGGAGACATGGGTTCCAGCCCTGGTCCAGGAAGATCCCACACGCCACGGAGCAACTAAGCCCGTGCGCCACAACTACTGAGCCTGCGCTCTAGAGCCCGCGAGCCACAACTACTGAGCCCGTGTGCCGCAACTACTGAAGCCCCCGTGCCTAGAGACCATGCTCCACAACAAGAGAAGACACCGCAGTGAGAAGCCTGCGCACCACAACAAGGAGTAGCCCCAGCCCTCCGCAACTAGAGAAAGCCTGCACGCAGCAACAAAGACCCGACGCAGCCAAAAATAAATAAAAATAAATTTATTAAAAAAAAAAGATGGGAGGTTTGTACTAAGCTCATTCAAGGGATTACTGATAGATACACACATACACATTATTGCATACAAATTAAAACAGCCTTCACAATTTCCCCAAGCTGAAGGAAGTGAAGTATCTGTTCTTCTATAGCATGATATACAAATGCCAACTAGACTGAGTTGCCTCTACTGCTCTAGTCCCCATAACGAAAACTGTAAAGCATTTAAATCAGTGTCATAGGTCACTTAGTCAGATGACTAATTAGCTCACTTGACCCTGCTCTCTTCTTGGTAATGCATGTGATAAAATCAAAGTTAATCAATGAAGTGAAGAAAAGAGGTAGCAAATTACTTACTAACTGTGGAGATAAACATGATAACAAAGCCAGCAAACATGGGAATGTGATATCCAATCCTAAAAGGGAATTTAAAAAAAGATACGATTCCAATAGGCATCTGTGTACTTGCACTATATTTTTTCATGTCATTGGGAACAAAAATGCAGTTATTTGAGTGCATGGCAAAACATGTCTCCAAATGCAGGTACAGAGATGGAATGTGACATGTGAGTGCATATAAACAAACATGCAAATTGACCTGTTGGCCTGGGCCCAAATCCTCTTTTCCAGAAAAGACAAATAACCTAGTCAGAAGGCATATCTTTCTGAAACATGAGGATAATCCCAAACACAAGCACTAAGAAGCCAGTGCTCTAACCTTCAAGAAGCCTGTCCTATTTCTACCCTTACCCCATTCAAGCCATGTTCCAGGGCACTGAAATAATACCAGTAGTATACTTCTGTTCCCTGGTTCTCTTCTTGGTACTCAATAGTCATTACATCACTAAGAAAATCGGAAGCCCAAGTCATTTTATCAATATCATGCTATCTTTCCCAAACAGCTGACCACCCTGGGGTGCAGACAAGTGAGTTTTCCCTTCTTTATCCCTTCTAACCACCTTTATGATACCTCAGCCCATTCTCTTATTTCTGAGCCCCTGAGTACCCTGTGGGGCACTGTACCCATTGAGATACCTGTTGGTGAGAGGCCCCACGAATGGGTTGACCAGAAGTTGCATCAGAGCCTTGGAAGCAAACAGAAGCCCAACCCACAGGTTCTCTTCCTTCAAGAACTCTGTGCCTTGAAAGCAGTTGTTTTCATGGGCTGGGATGGCTTCGGTGACCGGAGGGGGGACAGTGCCGGGAGTGTCACTTGTCCATGCTATGCCACCGGGCACACTTTCTTCGATAGCCAAGGTGTTGTTTTCAAAGAAGGAGAAGATGGTGGAAGAGGTAGAAGTGAGGGCAGGCTGGGAAGCTGTGGTGGGCCCAGGGTACACAGAAGTGTTGACTTTGAACTCTGTGGCATATAGGTAAGTGGGCACAATGGGCACTGAAAGTTAAGAAGAACAAGTAATGAGGGCTAAGGACAGACTGCCTTCTGACTGCTAGTCAGTTCAGGGACATTACCATGAGGTCCAGACTCATGCTCAGGAAGGCGTCTAAGTGACATGATCTGAAGCATACTCAAAGACTGCGCCTGCCCGAGTTATCCTATTAGCTCAAGTACCTGAATTCCAACCATCATACAATTGGTCCTCATTCATGGATTCCATAATGGCTAATTCATCTACTGGCCAACGTTTGTAATCACAAAAATCAATGCTCGCAAAGCCATTGCGGGTTTTCTCAGACATATATGCGGAGAGTGTGGAAAACAGAGTCACCAGATGCTCACTTTTGCAGCTGAGGTTGAACAAGGTGGGCTCTGCCTTCTTCTTTCACTCTCACACAGAGATGCAGAGCATGGGGCGGGGAAGGGCAGCGAGGTGCAAGAAACTCCAGCTCTGGGGCCAGTTGGGCACAGCCTGAATCCCAGCTCAGCACCTGTTAGTGGGGTCGCCTCGGGCAAGTCACTTAACACCTCTGAAGTTCGTTTTCTCTTTTGTAAAGAAAATACAATCTACCAGGATGTGTTGTTTTTAAGATTTAAGATTATAATCTATACGGTGTACACACACACATATGTGTGGGGGGGCGTGGGGGGGCGTGTGTGTGTGTGTGTGTGTGTGTGTATTTCCCCGAAGAGAAATTATTTAGTATAGACTAAATCCAGTGTTCACAGAAAATTTATAGAGCACAACACCATGAATAATAAGAACTGACTGTATTGGATTTATCATTTGTTTCAGGAAGATTCTTGTTTAAAAGCATATATTTTACCCAGAAGGGGAAACATGTTGGTCCCATTTATATACCAGCACAACTGAAAGTAAAAATGAATAGACTACCAACTGAAAAAGAAGGACTGGGAGGGAATGAACCACAGGAAAGGTAGGTTTTGATAAGAAGTTGGATATCTATATAAAGTGTGTTATTTTGACCGAGCAGACAAAGGCAACATGGTGAGAAGGTGCTCACAATCCCAGAGGGCATTTGGAGTCATTAGCGCCTTAGGAAGAGAGTATGTGGAGGAAGAAAAGTATTGCCAGTTCTGGCTCCGGGTCAGTCCCTTTGATTCGGTCAGATGCTCTCTGAACCTCCTTCTCTTTGAACCTCTGGGGTCTTTCAGCAAAGGTTGGCAAGCTTCAGACTCCATTTCCTGCCATTTCTTCTAATCCCCAGCAATCTTTGTGTTTTCAAGCACAAAAAGAAAAATTCTCCAGTCCCTTCACTGCTGAATTCTAACAGGGTATGTGCTGTCCTCTGGGAACCAGAGCAAATTAACCCCCAGCGCCAGACCTCCCAAACGTACCCACCACAGTGAGCAGCATGTTGTCCAGGAGTAGAGCGACAAACACCACCAGCAACACCAGCTTCCGGGACTCTCTCCCCTTCTTCAGCAACCACTGAGGAACGTCCAAAACTGCCCTGAGCATGGTGAGGGTGCCAGGGGTGGCTCCTCTGCCAGGATTTTAAGGAGGATCTGGGAGAAATTCTGCCCAGACAAGTGAAACTCACTATTAAAATGAGAAGTACAAAGAGTTGCAAGTGATAGGATGGTATTTTTGTTTGTTTGTTTGTTTATATTTTACTGAAGTATAGTTAATTTACAATGTTCTGTTGATTTCTGCTGTACAGCACAGTGATTCAGGTACACACATATATATATTCCTTTTCATACTCTTTTCCATTATGGTTTATCACAGGATATTGCATATAGTTCCCTGTGCTATACAGTAGGACCTTGTTGTTTATCCATCCTATATATACTAGTTTGCATCTGCTAAATCCAAACTCCCAGTGATAGGATGGTATCTGAACCTTTTCCATGCCTGTGTCTCTGTTACTTCTTATACATCTGAATAACTCTACCTCGTTCACAGAATGCCTTCCAAGGAAGCATTGCTGACCGGCTTTTTATATCTGAAATTCTACCTCACACATTAAGCAAGTTCTACAGAGATCACCTAGCTCTATATTTCTCAGACATTTGCCCATCACCTCAGTAGTTTATGTCATATCTGAGGACTACCTGTATTGTTATTTACTTAATCTTTTCCTCTAAATCCACTCTTTAAAAACTGAAATATTATCATTTAAAAAGATAACTTTATGGGCCATGCCAAAAAAATAATTGTCTGTGTCTATGTACCACCCCAAAATAGCCCATGTGCCACAAGTGTTACCTGTGCTGCCCACTGAGAAACACTGACCTAGACCAAGCCTTTCATCTCACAGATGAGAAATCTGAGATTCAAGAAGCTAAGAGATGTGTCTCAGGTCCCACAATCAGTGTCAAACTAGAACAAAGTCCCAGGTTTTTTTTTTTAACTTGCAGGAATGTTCCCCACCATCTTCCCTTGCTCTATGGTACTAGAAACACACCTATTCTTTTGTTTAAGCTATAAACCCCTGCTCAGAAAGGTGTGCTACTCTGTGTAAGTAAAATACCAACTTTGATGATTCGTTTTCTACTTAGGATTTCATGTCATTAGTCAGCATTAAGTCAGAGTACTTTGTTAAACTTCAGGTAATAACAGTTGCTGGGAAGAATTTCATTTTCTTTTATGTTGTTTCTGTTGTAGTATCAACAATTCTAATCTTATAAAGTTTAAAATAGATTACTGTCATGAAACATATCAGGCTCTAAAAAATGTATACCCTTTGATTTGGAACCTATCTTAAGGAAATAATCAGAAATGCAGCCAAAGATTTATGTGTAAAATTAATAACTGTTGAATTATTTATGTTAGTGATACATTTTAAATGTATCATAAAAATGATACATTTTAATGGTGGAATATAAGTAGCTCTTAAAAACAATGTTTTCTAATAATTTTGATGACTTAGAAAATACTCTTAATATGCTAAGAAAAAAATGATATTAGATTGTATCTACAGCTTGACCTCAATTATATAAAAAATAAATATATGTGCACCATTTTAAAAGACTAGACTAGAAGGGTACACCCACAGTGTCAGCTATTATAATCAATGACAAATTATCTTCTTTTTCCTTTTCTGTAATTTTGAGTTATTCTATAATTATTCTATAATTAACTACTTTCATAATACAGAAACTAAATAATTTTAAATGATTATCATTGGGGTTCAATATCAGCCTCAAATGTTGGAAGTATCCTAGCACTGAGCTACTCTGTTCTAAGGCAAGGGCTGGAAGAAGGACACCATCCACACTACAGTTGCAAGTGAACAAGGGGTGCCCATGGAACCCAACTTCCAGATCAGTTTTAACCAGAAAATGCATGCAAATCATTTAAGGCCCTTCATTTCTCTGTATATAAGGAAAAGCTATATCTAAATACAAACTGAGTTAGGATATATTAGAAATGCACACATAAGAATATAAGAAGAGATTGAAAGAAAAGCAATGGAAAACTAAAAGATGTAAAATGGAATAAAATAAGTTCTCTGAGGACAGACCAAAAATATTCAAGCAAACAAAACCAAACCAAAACAACAAACCAAACAAAACCAGGAATCTGTCAACAAATCAGTAGTAAACTTTACAGGCATAATTCTCTTTTGAGAGACACAAATTACAAGGAAGGATTAAATGTGTCCCGAGAGAAAAACATCTTACCTTAGAGCTCACCTTGTACAAGGTACTCAGTGAGGTATTGGCAGCTGTTAGCAGTTCAGCCGGGACTCTTCTCTGAAAGTGGATGTGCTGATGGATTTATTGCCACCTGTTATCTGGGGATGGGATGTCATGTGTACCTTTTGTCCACAAAGATTTAATTGGAACCTTAGCTCCCTGCATCACAGGCAGGAAAGCAGCACTGAAGAGGATAAAGAGAGGGGAGAAATTATCCTAAATAAAGAGGAACTGGGCTACACCGTTTTTCATTCATGTTTATCTATCATCAAACACATTAACTTTTTTTGTCTGGGTCTGAATACAAACTGGAAGACACAACGGAACAAGGGTACGGTTCCTCTCGCTTGTTACTTAGTCAAAGAGGCTCCACATACCCAACTACTTTCGAGAAAGAAACAAATCTTACAACACCTGCAGGACCAAAAACAAAAGAAAAACAAAAAACAAACAAACAAAAAAAAACTATGCATATTGTTCTCAAGTATAAAAACCCAACACCTATGATCTCCGTGGAAGCACAGATTGCGTACTTCCATCTTTATATCCCAATACTAGCTCAAAGCCTGGCATGTGGAAGTCTCCAGTAAATATTTCTTGTATGAATGACTGGATGGATGGTTACATGAGAGAGTATGGCTCATTGTGGAATCTTCGAGTGGCCCTATAGATCTATACTCTTATGACATTAAGAGTCATCAGTCGGGCAAAGAACATAAATAATTTACAAAAGAGCAAATGGAACTGTTGAGCAGACTAGCAGCGGAGACTTCTTAACTGTGGAATTTGTAGCCCCTCTAATTGTCTTAATTAACTTGGGAACTTTCAAATTCAGGCTTAAAAAAAAGAAAAGAAAGAAAGAGATTTAAAGGAACCCTGGAAAGAGAAATAGGAAGTAATCAATAGAAATAGGAGGAGGGGAGTGTATGCATTTGCTATTGCTGATATAACAAATTACCACAAACTTAATGGCTTATAACAACACAAATATATTATCTTAGAGTTCTGGAGGTCAGAATTCCAAAATAGGTCTTATTGGGCTAAAACTCAAGGAGTTGGCAGAGGTGCAATTCTTCTGGAGACTCTAGGAGAGAATCTGTTACCTTGCCTTTTCCAGCCTCTAGAGGCCACCTTCATTTCTTGGCTCAGGGTTCCCTTCCACCTTCAAAGTCAGCAACACAGCATTAATTGTCTCTCTCTCTCTCTCTCTCTCTCTCTCTTCCATTTAACTCTGTCACTCTCTCTCTTAGCCTCTTGTCTCCCTCCTTCACTTAAAAGAACTCATGTGATGACATTGGCTCATTCAGATAATCCAAGATAATCTCCCCATCTCAAGATCCTGAACTCAATCACATCTTCAAAGGCCCTTTACCATGTAAGGTAACATATTCACAGGTTCCAAGAATATGGTGTGGACATCTTGGGGGGGAGGAAGGGTCATTATTCTGCCTACTGAAGGGAGCATGGCATACGGGCTCCCTTACATTCCTGTTGCCTTGAGCCTCTCTGAAAAGAGGGCATTAGGGCCAAAAGATAGAGGAGCGTATTAATAATAAAGACATTTACAAGATTCTGGGCAATGATAAGGCAAGATAAGGCAATGTCATGCTGGAGCCCAGATGACACTTCTACCGTGATGCCCTCCAGCCTAAGTACAGCTTTGGTACTCTGAGGTCTCAGGGCAGCCACCAGCAAAGCAAAGCTGTGTGTAGAGAGCATTAGCTGCAAAGAGCTTGTGTAGAGCACCTCCACAGGGAAGAACAAACTGTTTTGAGAGACCACCAAACTGCAAATGACCCATATAGTTGGAAAACCATGGTTTAGAGCAGCGGTCCCAAACTTTTTTGGCACCAGGGACCGGTTTCATGCAAGACAATTTTTCTACTGACAGGGCCGGGTCAGGGAGGGGAGATGGTGCTGGGATGATTCAAGCACATTACATTTATTGTACACTTTATTTCTATTATTATTACATTGTAATATACAATGAAATAATTATACAACTCACCATAATGCTGACAGAAGGCAGAGTTCAGGTGATAATGCGAGCAATGGGGAGCGGCTGTAAATACAGATGAAGCTTCACTCACTTGCCTGCTGCTCACCTCCTGCTGTGCAGCCCGGTTCCTAACAGGCCACAGACCGGTACGAGTCCGTGGCCCAGGGGTTGGGGATCCCTGGTTTAGAGGAGCTGAGGGCCTGAAAGACCATGTACTGGCTAAGAATCATCATACTTTGGGCATTAATAGAAATCATAGCACCAATAATAATAGCTCTCATTTACTGAGCCCCCCACTACATAGCAGACACGTTTCTACTATATGCATATATTATACATTATATATATCTCAGTTAACTGTAACCATGCTAGTATTCACAGGCTGGCCAAGTTTGGAGTGTTCTCATAAATGCCCATCACTGTTAATAATCACGGTGTTGTCTATCAAACAGAACTGAGGTCTTGGGACTTCCCTGGTGGTCCAGTGGCTGAGACTCTGCGCTCTCAATGCAGGGGGCCCAGGTTCGATCCCTGGTCAGGGAACTAGATCCCGCATGCTGCAACTAAGAGTTCACATGCTGCAAATAAAGATCCCGCATGCCACCATGAAGATCCTGTGTGCCACAACTAAGACACAGTGCAGCCAAATAAATAAATAAATATTTTAAAAAAAAGAAAAAAGAAATGAGCCCTTATCTTCCTCCTGTTTAATTTTCTAATGTAAAAAATAAATAAATAAATAAGGACTTCCCTGGTGGTCCAATGGTTAAGACTCCATGATTCCACTTAGGCGGGGGCAGGGGTTCAATCCCTGGTTGGGGAACTAAGATCCTACATGCTGTGCAGCGCAGCCAGAAAAATAAAAAAAAAAAGCTGGTGTGAATATGGGGAAATGTAAATTCATATACACTATTAGTGTGCAAATAGATACAATTCTTTTAGAAAGCAATTTGGCTTTCTATCTCTTGTCTTTCTTTTTTTCTTCCCTTTGGAAGAAGTTCTTTTTTTTTAATTAACATATAGTTAATTTACAATGTTGTGTTAGTTTCAAGAGCAAAGTGATTCAGCTATACATATATGTACTTATATATATATATAATTTTTCGGATTCTTTTTCATTATAGGTTATTACAAAACATTGTGCTATACAGTAGGTCCCTGTTGTTTACCTGTTTTATATATAGTAGTGTGTATATGTTAATCCCAAACTCCTTATTTATCTCCCCCCCAAATCTCCTGTCTTTCAAGTTATAAAATGTCCATATCTTTTAAACCTAGTAATTTCACTTTGTAGGAATCTAAGAATATAAAGTAAAATATGGGGGGAATACCACAGGTACAAAATTTTTATCAGCAGTGAGGGAAAAACTGGAAACATTTCTAATGTCCAACTGTAGAAAAGATTTAAGAATATGGGTTTGAAGGACTACCATGTTGCTGTTAAAACAGAGAAAGAAAGATTATTATGGAGGCTATATATCAACCTGGAAAAAATTATGTATGTTTATACCTAGATATTACAATGGAAAGTAAAAAGTAGGGTATAAAACTTCATGTAAATTCACAGCGGCATTGTGCACAATTGCCAAAAGGAGGAAGCAACCCAAATGTTCATTAGTGGATGAATAAACAAAATGTGATATTTGCATACAGTAGAATATTATTCAGCCTTAAAAACGAAGGAAGTTCTGACACATGCTACATGGATAAACCCTGAGGACATTATGCTAAGTTTAATAAGCCAGTCACGAGAAGACAAATATTGACTTCACTTATTTGAGCTAACTAGAGTAGTCAAATTCATAGAATCTGAAAGTAGAAAGGTAGTTTCCAGGGTCTGGAGGGAGAAGGAAGTGAGTTTTTGTTTTGTAAGCTGAAAAACGTCCAGAAGTTGGTTGGTTGCTCAACAACGTGTATATTCTTTTTTTTTTTTTTTTTTTTTTTTTTTGCGGTACACGGGCCTCTCACTGTTGTGGCCTCTCCCGTTGCGGAGCACAGGCTCCGGACGCGCAGGCTCAGCGGCCATGGCTCACGGACCCAGCCGCTCTGCGGTATGTGGGATCTTCCCGGACCGGGGCACGAACCCGTGTCCCCTGCATCGGCAGGCGGACTCTCAACCACTGCGCCACCAGGGAAGCCCCCAACGTGTATATTCTTAATGCTACTGAACTGTCACTTAAAATTGGCTAGGGTAATAAATTTTACGTTATGTATATTTTACTACAGTTAATGTTTTAAACTTTATGTGCATTGTCATTATATATCTCTAAAGATTCCATACACATAAGACAAATACACCTAAGTTATATTAGTGGTTGTGCTAAATGGCAAAAATTAGAGGAGATTTTTTAATTTATTATCCAAATTATAGTGGAAAAATTTTGAAATAAAAAGTCACCAGTAAAAGTAAGAGCTTAGTCTGTGTGTAATTAGACTGGTAGACCCTGAGCCCCCAGGACTAATGATTTCTAGCCAGAGCAGCCTGTTGAGAACAGTCTAGAACTGAAATGGAACTTAGAGGCTCTTTGACAGTGGCTCTGTTATCACTCCAATTAAAGTGGCTGGAACACAGCATCCTCAGACAGAGAGCTTTTTTCTGAAGACCAAATCACACGTGTAACCTAACTATACTTACATTTGGCTTTGGCTGATGTGGCCTGCCAGAGTAGATGGTCCTGTGACTCTGACATGGAGGGTGCTTTTGTTTCTCCTTGTTTCCTCTTTCTCTTGCTGTACAAATATTTAACCATCAGTTCAGACTTCCTCTTATATCAAGAATATGTCAGCATTCCAGCCTCAGGCTGGAGAGGTCTGGTTCCTGTCACAGGCTTCTGAAAAGAAGGCCAGGGGATTTCTACTTTATGGCTATCATCTACATGGCACTGTGGGCCCTGTAAGAGGGATCTGTGTCTAAAAACCTGGGAATTGCTGTGTCTCGTAAACTGAGGAGAGAGCTTGTTTCAGATAAAGGGAAACAAGGTGCTTTAAAAAACAAACTCAAAATGAGCTGGAACTTCATTGAATGTATTGTAGAGCAGCGGTCCCCAACCTTTTTGGCACCAGGGACTGGTTTCATGGAAGACAATTTTTCCATGGACCAGGGGTGGGGTGGGAGGGGATGGTTCAGGCCGTAATGCCAGTGATGGGGAGCGATGGGGAGCCGCAGATGAAGCTTCGCTCGTTCGCCCACCGCTCCTGCTTTGTGGCCCGGTTCCTAACAGGCCGCAGACCGGTACCGGTCCACGGCCCAGCTGTTGGGGACCCCTGTTGTAGAGAACTGGTGGCAAACTCAGCAATAAGTAAGTAGACTGGAGATGGGGTACCAGCATCCTTTTACCTCCCCACCGGCAAACCAGCATCCTTTTACCCTCAGGGATCTTGAGGAAATATAGACTTGCTTATGGAGGCAGCAGACTCAGAAACATTTAAAGCCAAAGAAGATACAGAATCTGCCCCTGAGAAGCCGGCTTCCTTATCCCTAGAGCCAGGTCTCTTCAAACTCAGTCTGGATTTCCTTTGGCTAGGGCCACCAAGGGGAGCCTGCAGCTGTCCCATTACAATGTAGAACTTGGTAGGAGGATGCCCATGGTGGGTAGGACTTGCCCATGGGGGACTCTTCTGGCGTGGTTTCTCACCTGCTACCTCAGTCTTTTTCTTTGATTCTTCAGTACGGACCTAAGCCTCATGTCCACACGCCTGGCTATCTGGAACTCTCTACCTACTATCAACACTCCTTCAGCTTTTCTTCCCTGGTGAGGACTCTCCTTTCTAATTCTTTACTGCCTCTCATTATGTCATTTCAAAATCCTCCCTTAACTATCAAGTTTCAGCCTGGCCATCTTCCCCAGATCATCAGAGGGTACCATCTCTGCCTAGTTTGACTCAAGCCTGCTCTGCTCAGGACACACAGCCTCAGCTACATTTACCAGTCAGCGTCCCCACCTCCTTTCCTTTAGTGCCAATTGCAACTATGCAGGGGGGACAAAAGGATTATTATGGGATCATAATCATCTGTGTGCAATTTTTGAAACTTGTAAAGGACTATAGAATTTAAAGAATCTTTCATTCAATAAATAAAAATAGGGACTTCCCTGGTGGTCTAGTGGTTAAGACTCCAGGCTTCCAGTGCAGGGGGCCCAGGTTTGATCCCTGGTCAGGGAACTAGATCCCACTTTCCACAACGAAAAGCTCCCATGCCGGAACTAAAGATCCCACATGCCGCGATGAAGATCCCACCTGCTGCAACTAAGACCCCACGCAGCCAAATAAAGAAATAAATAGTTTTAAAAAAGAAAGAAGGAAGGAAGGGAGGGAGGGAGGGAGAGGGAAAGAAAGAAGGAAAGGAAGGAAGGAAAGAAGGAAGGAAGGAAGGAAGAGAAAAGAAAGAAAAGAAAAGAAAATGTTAAAAAAAAAAAAAAAGAAGAACTCCAAACAAAACAAACAAAAAAAACAAGACTGGCCAAGAGCCAGATGCAGAGATATAATATTTTATGGCACTTGTGACATTTTTCCTTGAATTAGAGTTATCTGCTTCTAGACTGTAAGCTACTCAAGAACAGGTTTTTATCTTAGTCATCTTTGTATTCCACACAGCACCTGGCATCTTGCCCAGTAGAGATGCTCTGTAACTATTTGTTACTGTTATTGATGATGATAATGAACATTCTTGCCTCTCTAAGCATTAAGACTGGCTGAGGTATTGGAAGCCCCCCGGAAGGAGACTTGTACTTTCCCAGAGCCTCATTGCTTAAGAATGGGAATAAAGAAATTCAAACTTCCATTAGAAATTCAGCTCCCAAACCTACCCATCCCTGACTGTGTGAGCAGAATTCCACAGGCAGGACTGCGAGTTTTAAAATCCACCACTAACCCTTAGCATCTTAGCCTCAGTCATGGCTTCTTATTAACTTTAATTAATAGACTAGAATTGGAAAATCTACCATCCCACAAACCATTGATCAGACAGCCTGTGGAAATGTCCACGACTTTAGTGGGATATGAAAGGCCAATGGTAAATTCTCATAGGAACAAAGGCCATGGTTTCTATAAATATCTTTCTATAAATACCAGGAAGCAGAGAAGAAGCACCTGAATTAGCAGGGTTTGGGTCCTGGTTCGGCCATTTACTAGTTGTGAGACTTTGGAGAAACCACCTAACTTTTCTGTGCCTCAACTTATAGAGTTTTAGTTAACTTTGCTAATTTATAGAGTTCCTGTGATGATTTAGTGAGAAAATTAACAACCAGCACTTAGAAGAATGCCTGTAACATCATAGCGCATAATATTACATCCTATGCGCTTATCAGAAAAACAGTAACACATTGACTCTGCTCTGGCTGAATTTCTCTAATTGTTGGGGAAATATCCAAACACTAAGTTCCCTAAAATAAATTGCTCTTCAAAATGTACTATCCACCATGAACTGCTTCAGAGCTGTTACGTCTTGCTAACCATGAGAATTTATGCACCTTGCTCAAGAAACACATGGGACATGCAATATTGTTCCTCTAATCCAAACTGGCCCCAAATTCTGTCTAACCAAAAAGATCTGCCTTCCTGTGGAGACTAATCTGACCTCGGTAAATCCTAGCTGACCTTTCTCTTACCAGTTAGACAATGTAGCATGTCATCCATGCTGTTTTACATATTCTCTCTGTCAAATCGTGTGTGTTAATCTCGTCTCTACAATTTAGCCTTTAGCTCCTTAGCAACAAACTTTACAGTAATGTCACCTTTGCTTTAAAGATGTGACACAGGCCCAGAGACACTGTCTGCCTGAAGACACAGAGCTCGGCCCAATGTACTTACTACTTGAGAGCAAGAACATGCCCTCTAGTTCTTCTGAGGTTTTCCAGTGCCTAGCACGATGCTGAGTGCATTATCAGTGCTCATTCAAAATGCATTTCTTTCTTTTTATTTATTTATTTTCGGCTGTGTTGGGTCTTCATTGCTGCTCACAGGCGTTCTCTAGTTGTGGTGAGCGGGGGCTAATCTTTGTTGCGGTGCACAGGCTTCTCACTGTGGTGGCTTCTCTTGTTGTGGAGCACGGGCGCTAGGCGTGTGGACTTCAGTAGTTGCAGCACGCGGGCTCAGGAGTTGCAGCACGCAGGCTCTAGGGCACCAGGGCTTCAGTAGTTGTGGCGCGCGGGCTCAGTAGTTGTGGCTCGTGGGCTCTAAAGCGCAGGCTTAGTAGTTGTGGTGCATGGGCTTAGTTGCTCCATGGCATGTAGAATCTTCCCGGACCAGGGCTTGAACCCATGTCCCCTGAGTTGGCAGGTGGATTCTTAACCACTGCGCCACCAGGGAAGTCCCAATATGTATTTCTTGATAAAAAATGTCATTCAAGCTTTCACTGCACCTTCGCAATGAGTACATCCTAAGTAACCAAGGAAATAAGGCCCTTTTCTGGCAATGGTCTGACTGATGTTGAGACGGTACAGGCACATTGCCATGACACCTTAAGGAAAGGTGGAAATGATCCAAATTAGAATAAATCCTTAGAACTTTTCCTGAGAATCCCAGATGTTCCAAGTCCAGCTTGTCCCCAGGTCATCTTTGCAACTAAATAGGGGGCTTCAGACACCAGGTCAGAGCTCAGGTCTTGGATTCTCATTTCAGATCATCAGAAGCCCCCACCTGTCTTCGAAATAATTTGGTCTTCTAAAGTTCCCCTACATGGGGATAGAACAGCCCATCTGTAACTAGCCTGCATCAGAGGGAATCTTCCAGACTTATCCTAATGTGTACACAGGTGACCGAACCAGAACTGGGCAGCTAAGGAGGCTATGGAGCAAAAAAAAGCATGGTCTCGGGCTTCCGTGGTGGCGCAGTGGTTGAGAGTCCGCCTGCCGATGCAGGGGACACAGGTTTGTGCCCCGGTCCGGGAAGATCCCACATGCCGCGGAGCGGCTGGGCCCGTGAGCCATGGCTGCTGAACCTGCGTGTCTGGAGCCTGTGCTCCACAACGGGAGAGGCCCCAACAGTGAGAGGCCCACGTACTGCAAAAAAAAAAAAAAAAAAAAAAAGCATGGTCTAAAGTCTAGGTAGGTTCAATTGTCTTCCTAGTCCTGCTACTGCCTTGCTTCTGGAACTTGGGAAATCACTTTATTTCCCAGAGCTTTGGTTCCCTTATTTGTAAATTGGAGAGTTAGGTCTAGTTGATTCCCAAGGTCTATTCCAAGTCTAACAATCATAAACTAGTCTTAGAGGTAAAACAATGAGTTCTCATCGAATGTTGACCCTGTGTCATCCTTTACTACTTTCTTTGCCGCAAATTCCTTCCAGGTCTCTGCAATACAGAACTTTTCATTTGCCTGACCACATGCTTACTTTACCACTAGTTGAAACTGCTGCCTGTTAAAAAGAAAACTGTAACATTTTAAACAGAAGTACCTTAATATTTCTAATTTTATTTCTGATTAAAAGTGTAATGTAGGATCATACCAATAAAATGACAAATATAAAGAATGCAAAACATCCCATAACTCAGAGGTAGATACTGGTAACATCTATATATGTTTCTGTCCAATAATTTCTCTAAGGGTATATGTATACCTATAGATAATAGAGATTATACTGTGTATGACATTTTCTATAGAATTTCTACTCAATACTGTATTGTGAAAATTTTTTCCATGTTTGAGATATTTTTCTGTCTGTCCTAAAGTCTGAGTAATATTTCAACAAATAAATGCATCAGCATTTATCCAACTGATTCATTTTGTCTGGAACATTTGGGATGAGAAAGGGCTATCTTGATCTGGCAACAAAAGAAAGTCTTTGACAAAGGGCACCCAGAGTTTCAAGACACTTTTTCCCACTACCAGAGAATGATACAGCCAGCACCTGGTAAGGGAACTTCCAGCCATTGGCCTCTTCTTGGGTTTATATGCTTAAACATTGCACTGTTCACACTTAAGCAGTCATGTTCTAATCATAGGGGGCCCTCTGCTGTCCCCTTTCTTTCCACAACACATTAGTGACCCTAGTGACAATGAAAGTAACATGAAATAGAACAAGAGATCTCAGTTTTCAGGAGGTCAAAGTATAGTTTCCAGCCCATAGAGCTCACGCTGCATCTGATGGTAAAATTTAGAAAATACCCAACACAGAAAGAGAAATATATATATATATATGAATTAATTAGCTCGCTCTCCCATCTCATGCTGAAATTTTTATGTTGATTATCTTACACTGGTTTATGCCTTGTTACATGGAAATGTACAGACCTAGTGATTTGATTTGCTGTGGTTTGTCTTCATAATGTTTTCCTTGATGAGGATTTTCCAGCAAATGAAGAAAGACAAATATTATATGGGAAAAATTAGGTCACTGGCATGAGCTTTTCTTCCCCTGCCCTTCTATAATTTTCTTCCTCTTAATCATTTGTGAAAAAGAGTAAGTGTTTGCATTTCTGTTTGCACTGTTGATTTCTGGAAGCCTTCTTTTAAATTCTTGAGCACTATGGCAAGAAATCTTCCCAAATGACATATGGAGACTCAGAGACAAAAGGAATTGGGGATTGGCTCCGGGTCACACTGTGCTTATGTGGACAGTCAACACTGAGACTGGGGCTGGTGACTCTGAGTCTCATGTTCCAACCACATTCCCTGCTGCTGAGGCCAGCTGGTCTTGCATTCTTTGGGATAAAATAAGGATAGGATTTCAACAAATAATAAGAGGACAGTAACCAGTACACAATCTGATAGGGTGAGTGTTCCTTAGGAAAAACCCTCCATATAGAAGTATAAAATTAGTGGAGAACTGTTCATCCTTAGGAAAGGAGAACCCCATTTGCATTCATCTACTAGATATTCATTATGTATTATGTGCAAGTTACCTTGCTAAGTACTATAGACAGAAGACACAAGATAATTATAAGATATAGTCCCTGTTACTTCCCTGTTAGAGTAGTGGTTAGGAATCCACCTGCCAATGCAGGGTACACAGGTTCGAGCCCTGGCCCAAGAAGATCCCACATGCCACAGAGCAACTAAGCCCATGTGCCACAATTACTGAGCCTGCGTTCTAGAGCCCGCACGCTGCAACCACTGAACCCACGCACCGCAACTACTGAAGCCCACGCACCTAGAGCCCGTGCTCCACAACCAAAGAAGCCACTGCAATGAGAAGCCCGTGCACCGCAATGAGGAGTAGCCCCCTCTCGCCGCAACTATAGAAAGCCCATGCACAGCAACAAAGACGCAACACAGCCCCCAAAAAAAAGATATAGTCCCTGCTTAATACAATCTACTCAGGTAACTATGCCATTTATAAAGCTCTTAGAAAAGAGCCTGACACATAGTAATTAATATGTACATGATTGATCAAAGTATACAATAACAATGCTAGTTAAAACATATTTAGCTCTTGCTATTTGCCAAACACTTAGCAGTAATCTCTTTTAATGCTTATAACAAGCTTATAAAGAAGGCAGTATTATGATCCTCTGTTTGCAAATGCGACCTAGAGACAATAAACAAATAAATTTTTGTTCCAGATCATAGAACTAAGAAAACCAGGACTTCAACTAAGTTGTCTGGCTCCAGAGCCTCTTAAACATAATACTGTATTCTACCCCCTCCACCAGGTGATGCTCTCTGTGTGAGTGTATGAGACTGGACATTTAACATTCTAGAACAAAAAATTAGGCACCCCCCCACCACAAAGCCCCGCAATATCAATTATTTATATCACTGCACTGTCTTCTGATTATTAGCAGTGTACAAAAGTGTTGCAATTGGTCTATATCTGTTTTAGCTCTTTTCACTCACTATTATTTTATATATATAGTTCTGTACACTTAAATTCCACTAGCTTATACATCATATGCATGCCAGTAGCCATTAAATATAGAATCCTTGTCTAGTTCATTATTGCTAGATATTTAGGTTGCTACTTCATTTTCACTATGATGAATAACCATATTGCCATAACAAGCTATAAACATATTCCTTTGGTTAATAAGCCCATTAGTGAGATTGCTCAAACAAATTATTGGATCAAACACTATGAACAGTGTTGTGATCCCCGACCCACAGCAGGTTGCTCTCCAGAAGGACTGGCCAGTTTACAAAGCCAGGAGAAACGTGTTGGTGCATCCCTTAGTCCCTAATCCTGCCAGTGCTTAAAAAAAGAATCACTGGGTTAGTTTTGCTAATTTAACAAATACGGTAGAACCTCACGCTGTTCCAGTTTGAATTTCTTCATTATTAGGGAAACTGTTCCATAATTTCCTACCTATATTTTTCTATGCGTAGAATATTTGTTTTACCCTTTGTCTTTCTTATAAATTAAGGAAATACTTTTTTTAAAACCATGAGGAACAGTGTATAAATATTAATCCTCTAAATAACTGAGAAATTCTCATATTCAGTTTCACTTGATTAATAGTTTTGAATTACCTCAACTCTATACAGATACCATCATAGGACCCTAAGACATTATAAAATAAAAATAACAGTAATTGTCTAAGAAGTTGGAGATGGTGCCAAGTAATAGCAGATATCTGACAGTACCATATAGAAACATGATTCTATAAATGGAAATACCACTTTTCCAATTACTCAATGATGCTCAGCTATTTTGTTTTCTTTAAGTTTCAGGCTCCTGTGAGAATCTGACAAAAACCTATGGGTCATCTCCATAAAAGATACCCATATGCATACATTTTGCACAAGGTCTCATAGATTTCCACGGGTCCCGAGTTAATGATTCCCGTTACAGCAGTGTTATCTCTATCATTTTTTTCTTCAAAATGTTTCTCCTAAATACCCTCTTCTCTACATCCCATTGCTGATCCCCTTGGTCTGTATCTGAATTTACAGAGAGGAACAGCACGAGAAAAAAATATAAATGGACACTTACCGTTGCTCTCATTACAGTGATGAGATCCCTGATGGAGTTAGGGCCAGCGTGCCGTGGAGGTAGAGCCATCACTCTACTTGGAGTCATCACTGCTCACCCCAGACAATTACAATGCTTCCTAACTGGTTTCAATCTCTCCTTTGCCTTCTGCCCCAATTCAATTTTTTTCTTTTTTTTCTTTTTGCGGTACGCTGGCCTCTCACTGCTGTGGCCTCTCCCGTTGCGGAGCACAGGCTCCGGACGCGCAGGCTCAGTGGCCATGGCTCACGGGCCCAGCCGCTCCACAGCACGTGGGATCTTCCCAGACCAGGGCACGAAGCCGTGTCCCCTGCATTGGCAAGGCAGATCCTCAACCACTGCGCCACCAGGGAAGCCCCCCAATTCACTTTTTGCTTAGCAGAACAAGATGACTTTTTAAAGCCTAACCAGATCACATTATCCCTTCGTAAAATTCTCTAATCACACTAAGAATAAAATTCAAACCCCTAGCCATAGCTTCCAAGGCTCTATCTGACCTGGCCCAGTCCTTCTCCTATTGTTCTCTGCTAAGCTGAATCCATCCTAGCCCCGCTTTCCTTTCACCTCAGGACTTTTCCACTTTTCTCTCTACCTGAATCACATGTCTCCTGGAGCTTCCATGACTTTCTTTCTCTCTTCATTTAGATCTCAGATGGCTGAGAGGTACATTCCCTAACCACACTTTCTAAAATCTTCTCTCCACTCTGATCATTTTTTTACCATTCACTCTGTTTTATAATTTTTCATCCCATTTGTCACTACCAGGCACTTTATTAATAAACCATTTGTTTTCTGACTTTTCCACTCTTATAAGCACCATGAGGACAAGGACTTTGTTTAGGTATTGGTGTATATCTAGGACTCACAACAGTACCCAGTGCACATAATAAGTTGCTCCAATATTTATTAAATAAATGTTGGGACTAATACTTTGTTTATGCGCTACAGACCATAACTGATTCCTGCTCACAGAGTAAAAAGTTAAAGAAAACTTTTTTTTGCGGTACACGGGCCTCTCACTGTTGCGGCCTCTCCCGTTGCGGAGCACAGGCTCTGGACGCGCAGGCCCAGCAGCCATGGCCCACGGGCCCAGCCGCTCCGTGGCATGTGGGATCCTCCTGGACCGGGGCACGAACCCGCGTCCCCTTCATCGGCAGGCGGACCCCCAACCACTGCGCCACCAGGGAAGCCCCAAAGAAAACTTTTTAAAAAGTAAAAATCTTGAACTACTCCTAAAATAAAAGGATAAAAGGTGTGGTGATAGCTAACAGTCTGGTACTCATATCTGAAACTTACCTACTATTGGAAAAATTAGCATGAGAAGGCCAGATCTGAAATTTTTATAAAAAAGAAAGCTATCATACATTGTATTTGAAAAAAAAATCAGTGCAAACACATATTAAAGGATTAAAACTACATAGAAAGGTTATTAGGTTAAAAGTAGAATTCACTCTCTTATTCATATTCATACATATATATATATATATATACTTAAAATGTATACAAATTAACTATTCTACATACTATTTTGCAATTGCTTTTAAATTGCTTTTTTTTAATTGCAATTCCTTTAGAAAACTTATCTTGGAGGTTTTTTAAAATTACATCACTTAAGGCTAAACTAATTCTTCAAAGGTTGAGGAATACATTTGACTAGATAGGCCATAACTTATGAATAGGCATTTAATTTAGATTATTTCTACAGTTTTTCTATTTCAAAAATGTTTCAATAAATATCTCTGTATATATACACATATAAATACAGATTAATATAGATCATATATATTATATATAATATATAATGTGATATCTAATTTAATTGAACATATTTGTCAGATATGCACATATATGTATATATGTAATTTTCCTGAGGATAAAGCAAGTTCCTAGGAATAAAATATTTGAATCTGATACCATCAAATTGCTCTTCTAGACACCAATTATGCTTTTAGCAATAAAATTTGAAAATTCTTTTTTTCTTATACTCTTGACAACTTTTTTTTGGGGGGGGGGGGTGAAGTAGAAAAGGATAGCTTTATTGCTTTACCAGGCAAAGGAGGACACAGCAGGCTCCTGCCTCGAAAAACTACGTGTCCCTACTCTTGACAACTTTGGACATTAGTTAAAAATTATAGTCATTCCCATGAATTAAAACAAAATGGCACCTCATATTATTTCCCCCTTTTTTTTAAAATTATAAGACATACTAAATGATGCTAAATCTCACTCAAAATTAAGGAGTACTTGCTTCAGTGGTTTGGTTCAAAAGGGCTATGGGTATATGTAACAAAGGTCATGGAGATGAGATGCCCCTAAAGTAGAGTTTAAATAACTAAGTAATGATCACTTCATTTGTAATATGACACCATCATATACAGTTCAATCCCTACAATTTTCACCTATGTAAGAAAGCTTATTGTTTTCCATTAAGCATATATCTTCCCATTATATCACAATGGTCTTCTAATGGCCAAATAAAATGGATACTTGTAGTACTCCTATTACTTCCCTTCTCGTCAGTTTTTGGCATTAACAGTACAGTAATCCCTCTTTAAGATTTTCTCTTCTTTTTGCTTCTAGAACATGTGCTCTGCGTTCTCTCCAACTCTAGTATCACTCCAAGTTTGATTTGATTACAAGATACTCTTCCTTGGTACATCCCCTCACCTTAGTGATCTCTTAAAAGTTGGCCTTTAGTATCTTCCACAATACATCACACACTCTCTGGCTTATCTCTTCTATTTTCATATTACTAACATGGTGATAAGTTATAAATTTTGATCTTGACTTAGCCCAGATAGCTTCTCCTGGGATAGTTACCTATTTAGTTTAATAGAAATCTCATTCTGAATATTCCACAGGAAACTTAACACATCCCCAGACAATTAGCTTTTCTCTTTTCCTCCTCTACCACCAGCAAAATTCCTCACTTCCTTCTCTGTGTTCTACCCGGTAAACAACAACACAATCAACCAATCACTCAGGACCCAAGCCTGGATTGACACCTTCCACAGCCAGCTAAGCATTCTTGCATCGGTTCTAACCCTCAAATAGTTTTCAAACACATCCCACTTTGTCTTTCACACTACTACCACCACCCTAAAACAGTCCAATATATGTTTTTTGAAGGGACACATGAGTGAATATGTTGGAAAGGAAGATGATAAAGTGAGAGAAATGAGGGCACACGGTTCCCCATGTTAATATCCACTAGAAGAGGTTTTAGATTCTGTCTTTCAAAGTGTTTTTTTAGAACTTGAGTTCTCTTCATTCAATGTCATGAAATGCCGCTGACGTTTTCTTGCACGAAGTTGCCTTCCTTCCCTCTCCCTCCTTTCTTCTCCTTCTCCCTTAACTCTTGCCTTTCTCTGGATCCCTCTCCCTGGCCCGGCATCCTCCTCCCAGCACGCTGGTCAGCTCCTCTCGCGGAGGGCTCGGGTTTAGCCCCGCCTACGCGGAGCCCAAGTCACGAGGCCGCGGGTGGGGTGCAGCTCAGTGGGCGGGGACTCCTCAGCGCGCATGGGCGGAGCGGGGCGCGGGCTGCACCAGCTATATCTGCGCCTGCGCGGCGCCGCTGCTGGGCCAGTCGGGACGGAGGAGACAAGATGGCGCTGCGAGCGATGCGGGGCATCGTGAACGGGGCCGCGCCTGAGCTTCCCGTATCCACCAGTGGGCCCGTGGTGGGGTCTCGAGAACAGGTGCTGGCAATTAGCCGGAACTACCTCTCCCAGCCTCGTCTCAGTGAGTATCAGAGAGCAAGACGAATCCTGTCTTTGCTCTTAGCCCAGCCCCTTGCTCCCACTCACCTGCTTAACCAGAGGGGTGGGATGAGGGGATTGTTTTTCCCTCTCGCGTCCCCGTACTCCGACGTCTCTCTCTAGTAGGCGATTTGAGTGTACCTTAATTTCCGTGCCAGGGGTGGGCTAAGGGGAAGAGCACCAACGGGAACTTTTTCCTGGGTTGGTGGTCTCCTGGCTGTTGCTCCACCGGTGCTCTCCAGTTTCCCGAGGCTGGAGCATGCTCAGGCGCTTGCTTCCTGTCTCTGAGCGAAGGCCACTTCTTGCCACTCTTATCCTAATCTTCTGCTGACCTCATTTGGATCTGCAGGGGTCGAGGGAACCGCTCCTCCCCTTCCCCCTGCCTCGGGTGTGGACCTCAGGGCAGGACCTCAGATCCTGCCGAGGGGGACGGTGTAGTGTCATCGCTGACGTGCTCAGGCCTTTCGTGGATGGAGGTCAGGCCCACAGCCGGAGGGAAATGTTGTTCAGTGGAGAAGCTGCTCCGCAGGAGGACACCTAGATATCAGAGAAAGCTAGAGCTGAAAAGTACCCTGCGGGTCATCTAGTCTAACCCTCTCATTTTACAGTGAGAAGCCTAAGGTTCTGAAAGGGACAGGCCTTGCCAGGCTTTAGACCCCTAATTACTGGCAGAGCAGGAAAATTCCAGGTTTCTTAATTCTTGCTGGACCTTTTTCTGCCATTAATTTGATTGCAAGGCTATCTTGGAGAAGACAAGAAGCTTTGCCCATATTATTTAGCAAATATGCAAAGCATATGCATAAGCATGTTTAAGTGTTGTGATTGTAAAAAGACCTTAATAAACCAGGCTTAAGTGGACTGTTCAGCAGTTTCGAAAGAAATGGTTCTTGATGACTAAACAATAAAATTGTGTAGCATCAGACCTCTTCACAGTTTCCTTAGGAACCAGGGATGAGCACTGGAAGTAGACTCTTTAAAACTTAGGAAAGCACCTGATGTTTTCCAACGTGGTGAGACTGTATTTGCACCGGTTAATTGCCACAGTACCTCTTTGTGGGTGGCTCATTGGTTAACAAGAATTTCAGATGAAGGGTTTTAGTCTGAGCGCTCTCCTGCCTGACTAATCCCATCCTCATCAGTCAGTGGGTCAGGTCATGTGGCAGCACTGCAGTGTAAGGAAGAAAGAAAAGACTTGATTCTATGGTTTGCAGAGATGTGTTTTTTTAAAATTGAAATATAGTTGATTTATAACGTTGTATTAGTTTCAGGTGTACCGCAAAGTGATTCAGTTATATATATTATATATGTATATATATTCTTTTTTAGGTTCTTACCCATTAGAGGTTATTACAAGATATTGAGTATAGTTCCCTGTGCTATACAGTAGTTCCCTGTTGGTTATCTGTTTTATGTATAGTAGTATATATATTTTAATCCCAAACTCCTAATTTATTCCCCCCCCATGTGCTTTCTATAATGGGAATTATTTGCATTAGAGAGTGCTTGTTGAGAGTTTACATGAGCTGAATGTTTCAAGAAATTGACAGATGTTGCATTCTTATGACAATAAATTTGTGCCTAACAGTTACAAATACTCTTTTATGAATTGCATTTGTATGCTTTGCTGTTCTTTGGGTAGAACAGATAGACATTAGTGGTGCTTCTAGGAAAAGATTATAAGGGGCAGTAGTCATTTTTCCATATAATTATTCACTCAATCTCAACTCAGAGTATCAATTGAAATAATAACATAGTTTAAAGAGTACTCCATGATTGAGGTTGTAAACCCTTAAGGGAGATGAGTATGATTTCTCAACATTCTGTGTGTGCTTAGCCAGATGAGATTCCTCCTGACAACATTGTTGCGACATAATGCTTAAAACTGAAACTTTAGGGTTCAGGACTCCTTTTTGTATCCTCAGTGCCTAGCGCAGTGTTGGCACATAGAAACATTGTGTTTTGTAATTGTATAACTTGCATTTAAACCCCTTGTTCTAATAGTTTAGTATATGGATCTTTAATGTGGATGGAACCAGAGTAGGGAGTTGGGGTACTTAGTTTGAGTTTCACTTCTGTGTCTGGGTTATTCTAAAAAGCACAAATGATATCATACTTAGGCTAACAGCTAACTGCATTTGAATGTCATCTTTTTCCTGTATTGCCACATTCTTGATTCGAGTTAACACTTTTAATTGCTTCTGAATAAATATTAACTTCTTAATTTTTCTGATTAAAGATCGATGTTACCATCCTAGGTAAAAAGTTATAGTTATTTAATGTGTGCTTTTTGAACAAAGGAATGGAATATTGGCAGTTCCACTGTACAGATTGGATCCTGGGGCCATTAACAAGAGATGGAAAATGAGATATGCAGGCTTGAAATAATCTTGAGCACATTAGTTGAATTTCTAAAGTCACAATGAAAGAAAACTTGATTTCCTTTTAAACTTTGAGCAAGGTTCAATAATATACGAAGAACTCTTGGATGTTAAACGTTTTGGATTAGATAATCTCCTTTGTTCTTGAGATCCTAGATCAACTAATCTTAGTTTCTTATGTCACAAAGCAGAGTTAGCCTCAGTGAAAAGTCCAGTAAAGGAATGGTCGGCCTGCCTTTTTCCAGAACCTCTCCCTCCTTGCCCACTACAAAGTGTGGGTCTTTACTTTTCTTGCACAATAGAAGATGATTGTTCCGGTTTTGTTTTGCTAATAAGGTGGAGGCTGAAGGACTAGATCTCTTATTGTGCAATGACTGTCGAATGTTCTTTTTGAAAGTTTCACAATCATTAAGTAGTGTTAGTTCTGTTGAACAATCTCATATCCTATAGGAGGAAGAGGATGTCATCTAACAAAATATGTGCTTCTTAAAATCTTTGTAGATTTTGGGTTTTAAATGTCACTCCATAAATATTTATTGTCTTCATAAATATTCAGGATCAAAGATGTAAACATGTGTCTGCTGTGTTTTCAGAAGTTCTGATCATCCCCTGCAGACCCAAGTTCTTCTTCATTTGAAATTTTCAAGAGAAGAGTGGTCATTATTGTTTCTAAACAGAAATATTTATGTGATTTGTGAATGGGTATTGACTTTTTGAAGAGCAGCTTTATGTCTTTGGCAGCTTTAATCTAAATTGTTGTCTCTGCTTTGGACTATTAATACTAATGGTGAGAAAATCTGGGTAAATATTGTTGAGAGATAAAAGGTGGTATTTGATATTATTTTCTCTTCTTGTTCCCCCCCAGTAGTTTTACTCTTGTGGAAAGGAGCTATAGTTTGTATATAAACTGTTTTCTACTCCCTATTTGTAGTCCAAGTGCTAGGAACTGTGTTATCTCCATATTTTTAAGTTATACTGGAGACTAAGGGTCATAGAGTATAAACTTAGAATTGGTGGTGGGGGGGGCACAAACAAACAAAAATAATTTTAATCCTGGCTCTTCCATTTAATAACAGATTTCTCATAGATGTAGTTTAAGTGTGGAGTAGGTCTATCAGCCTTGCCTACCTCCCAGTGTTTTGTGAAACTGAAAAGGTAACCTATCTGAAGATGCTCTGTAAAGTGTGAAGCAGTTTCGTTTGGTAATATTTTTTATTTAGTTTGGATTATAACATTTATTAGTTTAGTTTGCATCCCATTTTAATTTAAACCAAGCATGTTGCTTAACCTCTGGTTTGTACCTGAAGTGGTCTCCTCATGCTTTCCAGTGACAGAAAACTGCTGAAGCATCTCCATTAGTTTCTTCCTTTCCTGCTTTAACTTTTCTAGTGGCTACACTCCACTGGAGAAAGGTTGTTTTTCAGTAATGATACACGAGTGCCTCAGACCACAAAAAATGACCAGTTCAGTTTTAGAATTTGAGCTGTAGCACAGAATCAAAGAAAAAATGACTGGAGGCAGACGGTGTAAGTTCAGATCCTTAGGCAAGTTACTTAATTTCTGAGAATCATTTTTCTCTTGTAAAACTTGGAATAATATTTGTTAGGCTTATAGACCTGTTATGGAGTTTAAAAAAGAATTCCTGACAAGTACTTTTTAAATGTGTATTGGTAGTTTTGTTATTAATTAATTCCAGTGGTTACTAGCTTTTTTAAAGACTACATACATTGTTGCAAATTTAGAGACTGCTTTTGATGAAGTAGAATCTTGCCTTCTATAGTTGAAATCAACTTGATTCACTGTTTCCAGGAAAAGCAATGACTAGCATTTCTTTTTTCTTGGTCATGCTTTTTGCCTTGTGACTGGCAAAACTTCATAATTTGAATGAGCTTGAATTTAAACATGAGATTCTTAAGGATCATTGTTGTAGAGGTTAAAAGTTCAAAGGAGATGCAAATCTTGTCCGGAAAGTAAAGAGAATTTCAGAACCTGAAGCATTTTACTGATGTTACATTTTATTCAAAACAGTTGCCTGTAAATCTCAAAACTGAATTCCCACACCTCCACTGGCCCACTCCCTACTCCCATTCCCAGCTGTTTAGGTTTTGAGAAGGTCTTTGTTTCTATAGTTTTAAAACCCGTGTGCCAAGAAAACATGTTTCTAATGTAGTTCACTTTGCATATCCACATAGCAATTTTAGAAAGTAATTGAAAAACAATATGTGGATTCTTTTAAAATGAGAACAGTGAGGGACTTCCCTGGCGGTCCAGTGGTTAGGACTCGGCGCTTTCACTGCCATGGCGTGGGTTTAATCCCCAGTTGGGGAGCTAAGATCTTGCAAACCGTGTGGCGAGTCCAAAAATAAAAATAAAATGAGAACAATGAAGAAATTGTTTTAGGGGTAGGACTTATTTTTAAGAGTACTAGATTATTTTAAAACAATGGAGCGGATTAACATAAAAGTAGCAGAATATGTGACAACTGGGATATTTCTAATAATCTTGGAGGCATGATTAATTTGTTTACGTTGCCATCCATTCAAGTAGCTTAACATTTAAAATTTGTGACTTGCTTTTTATCTAAGGTTGGGGAAAAAAAAGTAATTAGGGGCCTCTGTTGATCATTACAATTGCAAATGTATTCAAGCAAATATTTGGTGTGAGGATTTAAAGGTCCTCAGTATGAAGACTAGGGTTCCTGACTGCTTGCCTGCCCTGTCTCAGTGTTTCTACCAGGGCACTTGCTTCCTGGCTAAAGAAATTATGTTTTTAAATTCTGAAGCCCCTTGAATGGACAGACTGGTTATTAAATGGTTTCCTCATTCTTGGGAGTCTACATTCATTTCAGAAATTTCTGTCTAAGATGTCATAAGAAATCAAGCAAGTGAAAAATTCCCGGTTGGTTGACAGCTTCTTACACATTATTTTAGGTCTTGTAAACACTTATTTCATTTGTGTTTTCAGCTTTTCTGATTATGAAATTTAGTTAATTCTGACATTGTTAGAATTGCTTTCCTGAGTGTTCTGATTTATACTTGATTACCATTCATTATACTCGGCATGTATGTAGGTGTGATACAATTCAATGATAGCTACCTCCTTTCTAAAATGAGAGATTTGGGTAGTTTGTTGCTAGGGCATAATTTGCAGTAGAAAATACAAGCTTCTACAATGACAGTAACGCTTGACTTTTTTTTTTCTTTAAAGGATGCTTATGTGATCTCTGGCCTTTAATTCCATCCGCCTTCATAAACTCTTCTTTTTTTTTGTAGTTTTTATGATACTATTTAATCATGGCATTTTATCTTAACAGACTACATTTTGTCAGATTTCTTTTGTGAGTTTTGTCACTTCTGCTTAAAGTTACGGATTCCCTTCTTCTTCTCTATCTACTTTGCTAAGTGCTACCTTTTCTGTAAAGCTTTTTCTTTTCTAAGTAAGGACCATTGCAGGGTCTTTCCTGTGCTCCCACAGACCCTCAGCACACCTCTGGTAGAGCCCTTACCTCCCCCTTCTCCATATAAAATTGTGAACTCTTGTGGGAACTCTCCCTCTTTACCTTTGTTTTTGTATCCTGGGTCCTTGAAACAATGTGACTTATAGTAAGAATTAAAAATGTTTTTGGTTTGATGAAGGGGATTATGAGAAGTTGTACAGATGCAGGCATATTTTATAAATTCGGTGAAAAATTTCATACTTTCTGAGTGCTCCATATAATAGATATGATAGAGAGAGGGGTTTTTTGGTAATACCAGAGAGATCATTTAGACTGTTGTCCTGTTTGACAAGAACTGACTCTTTTGTGTTTCTTTCCAGCATACAAGACAGTATCAGGAGTTAATGGTCCACTAGTGATCTTAGATCATGTTAAGGTAATACCACTATCATTATCGTCTAACCATTTATGAAGTTAAAAGCATAGTATTAAGTACTGTTTAGTACACTTTAAGTCTTTTGTTATGATTTTTTTAAGCCATTCCTTGATCGGAATGTCAGTGCTATATGGAGACAAGAATTTTAGGTCAGAAGTCAGAAGATGGGATTCTAGTACTGGATCTGTTGTGGAATCTGTTTGTGGCTTTGAGTCCCTTGTCTGTAAAATTTAAAATTTTATTTGTTTGTTAATCATACCTCACAGGTTTATTAGGAAAACAACAGTAAAGTATAGTATACTGTTATACTTGTATACTGTATACAGTATATATAGTATACTGTTATACTTGTTACATTTTTGTCTTCTCTACTAAATTTTAAGGTCTTTGAGTGAGTAAACAATGTTACTTTTGTCTTTGAGGGCCTGATAACTGGTATTCAAGTAATGAATAAACAACAGATTATCTCAACAGTGACTAAAACCATAAGCAGAGAATAGTTTTTACTTATTCAGTTTGTTGAAAGATGCTTCAGTTACGTGGGGTTTTTTTTAGCCACACCTATACATAATAATTATCTTAGAAAAAGAGGCATAGAATATAGTCTGTAATTGAATAGACCTCACCCTAGGTGAAGCCTCCTGCCTGAGTTCAGTGATTAAAATATCTTCAGAGATAATTTGTATAATATGCTCTGTAGAACAGTAATTCTTCATTGGTTGGTGTTGGGAGTGGATCGGGGGAAAGGTACACAGTTATTAGTTTGTTGAGAGAAGTAATGACAGAAGTGTGTTTGGCATGTGGCCCCTCTGGAAGCAGAAAATAAATTGAAAAACATTTCTTAAAAGAAAGGGCAAAGTGAACTGTCTCTTCAGCTTTATCACTAAGATATTTTTGTGCATGACAAGGTACCTATACAAATTAATTGCAAGATTAAGCATATAGCTTCCTCCTGGCCACAGTTTCATACTAGTCTGCAGTTTGATTCAAAGCCTCAGTATACAAATTGTACAAGGTTTAGGCAGCTGCCCGTTAATATTTTGTGAAAGGATGAAGCATACACTTTTATTTTTTGAGGAAGTATTGAAAGCATTATTTGCTTCTTTGTCCTTTATTTCTTCTTTTTTATATACTTTCTATTGGATAAAATTTTTGACTCATATTTTAAAAATATGAAGCTTTTATATTAGTAAATATATTTTCAAAAACAGTTAAAAATATTCATGCGTCAACTATGTTAAGTGCTGAACTCAGCACCAAAAATACACAATACAAATACATAAATGTCTAATTGTTAAGTGCTATGAAGGGTGAGTGCAGGGTGCTATGAGAGTCAATAATGGGAAGGACTTAGAAAACATCTTGGAGGAAGTAATTTTAAGAAAGCTGAAAAAGTTTTATTGAATGTTTGTTTGGGGTATAACTCCAGCTGAGGAAAAAAGTTTATGTAGTTGTAAGAATGGCTTTATACCACCAGATTTAAGAGTGTTTTTTTGTTTGTTTTTAGTTTTTGGCTCCTGTTTTTAACTTAAGGCATACAGATAGTATCAAGGAATGGATAATTTTATACAAATTGTATCAGAATAGATGATGATGGAGACTGCTGTCCAACTCATTTTCTGAAGGTAGCGCATCTTTGATTTCCAAACCTGACAAAGGATAGTATCAGAAAAGAAACAGTGTAGTTAATCTCATTCACAAGCACAGATTCCAAAATTCTAAATAAAAATGTTCTCATGTATTGGATATTAGCAAAAATATACTTTAAAAAATCAACAGGGCTTCCCTGGTGGCACAGTGGTTGAGAGTCCGACTGCCGATGCAGGGGACGCGGGTTCGTGCCCTGGTCCGGGAAGATCCCACATGCCACGGAGCGGCTGAGCCTGTGAGCCATGGCCGCTAAGCCTGTGCGTCCCGAGCCTGTGCTCCGCAACAGGAGAGGCCACAACAGTGAGAGGCCTGCATACCACAAAAAAAAAAAAAAAAAAAAATCAACAGAATTATGACAAAGTAGAATTTATCCCAGTAATACAAAGATGATTTGATATTAGCAAATGTCAGTATAATTCAGGTCATTCATAGATTAAGCTAGAAAAAGCTTACGCTCTTCTCAGTAAATACAGAAAATGTATCTGATAAAATTATTTGTTTCTAAAAAAAAACAAAACAAAAGAAGAAGGAGGTCTTAGAAATAAGGGATAGAACAAACTTTTAAAACCTCTTAAAGGATAACCACCATAACATACAGCAAACAGCGTATTTAAGGAGAGACTCTAGAAACATTCCCATTTAAATCAGGAACAAGACGAGGACACCTGTTGTCACCACCGCTATCCATCTTTGTTCTGTCTTTGTGCTTGGACCCTAACCAATGCTGTGGGAAAAAGAAATTAGGGGATAAAGGGATTAAAAAGGAAAAGGCACAGCTGTCATCATTTCTTGGTAGTATGATTAATTAAACAGAAAACACAAGTCATTCAGTGGACAAACTATTAGAAACAATGGTGTAAAACAGTGTTGCTGGATGCAGATGATGTCTATAGAAATCAGTAGTGTTTTGTATGCCAGAAGTAACTACTAGAATAATTAGGAACTTTTTACAAAAAACTGTGAAACTTTGTTGAAAGACATAAAGGAAGACTTCAAATAAGTGGAGATTCCACGTTCATGAATGAAAAGGCTCAGAATAGAAAATATGTTGATGCTCTCCAGGTAACAAAATCAATTAGAAATAGAGTAAGAATAAAAATTTGGTGAGGGAGTAAGCAGATATTTCAGTGGAGCAAAGTTAAGATTCTTAAAACCAACTCTTCTCACACCTGAGAATTTGACTTGGTAAGTGATAAAGGCTACATTACAAGTCGTGCTACTTGTAGCACAAATTAATTTGTGCTACTCAGTAAATATTGTTGGGGTATTTGGCTTCCTGTATGAAAAAATAAAAATAAAAATGAGAAAAATAAAATTACGTACCAAAAATAAATCCAGATGGATTAAAGACCAAAACATGAGAAACCTGTCAGAAGACAATATAGAAAACCATTTTTATGACTTCAGATTGGAAGGTTTTCCTACACAAAAGACAAACCATAAAGGAAAACAAGTCATTTTATTGCAAAAACTTCTGTATGATAGTATACCATAAACAAAATTAAAAGACAAGAAAGACTGGGAGCAGATATTCGCAAAAGAATATCCGACTCAGAATCTATGAAACTTATCTAAAAGTAAATAAGAAAAAGCAGATGTAGTTGAAAAGCGAGGAAAAGATATTAATAAGGCTATTATAGGAAATGAAGTCTGAATTGTCAGTAAACATGAAAAGATGCTCAATATTAGTAGAATCAGGAAAATGCAAATTGAAAGATACTATTTTTTATTTTATCAAAATGGTAAAAATTAAAGTTTAATAATACAAGATTGGCAAAGATGTAGGGAAAAGATACTTATCTATACTACTAGCGAGTTTGTAAAGTAAAAGGTTCCTTTGCAGAGTAATTTCACATAAAAATGGACACAGCCTATAGCGCACCACTAGGTAACCAGATACCTTAGGGAAACTTGGGCCCGCATGTGAGAATGTTCATTGCAACATGTTTGTAGTAGTATAAATTTGGAACAGCCTTGAACACCAGTGGTAGAAGAACAGCTGAATAAAATGTAGTGTCACTTGGTTTTAACTATATCTGTTCTAACATTGATTCTAGATGCCCGTTTATTCATATTAGCATCTCCAGAATCAAGTGTCCTACAGTCAGTGTTGATTCACGGATGCATTGGCAGATGTTTTCCTTCACCTCACACAAAGTAGTGATGCATTTTTCAAAAGATTATGTTAATAAAATAAGGTAAATACTACTATAACAGATCCAAAACATACGGTCAAGTGGAAATACAAAACGAGTTGCAGGATGGTATATTTAGTATGTTATCATTTAGGTAAGTGAAACACTACAGTATATTTTTGGAAACATGCAATTTAAAATATTAAAAATGGATTAGAGGAATACATTTCTGGTTAGGAGAGTTAGATTGAGGAGGGAATATTAGCATTATTTATTATAATAGTAATTATTTTATTGTTTAGTTACATTTTATTCCTGTCCTCCCAAAGCACAAGGTGATTACACAGCCCAGAAGCAAACATCATTTCTGAGTAGTGGGAACATAGTTTTTTAACTTCCTGTAGTCTCAAAGCTTAAAAACATATACACAGAAGGAAAGAATTTAATTGCTGTGGTTTCATAGATTTAAGATCCTTCCCTCTGTACCTTATGTTGCATTTGCCAGTATATGTGCCAGTGATAAGTGTTTTAAGGACTTAAACTACCTGAGGATATTCTAAACTCTGGATGTATACCTGTGTGCTTTGGGGAGGTATGGGGTCTGCATGTGCATACATACTGTGAAAGACATAGAAGCATATAGAGTATTTTGAGGCGCTTTTAAAATGTTGGTTATTGAGCCTTTATTTTTTTCCTATTTAGTTTCCCAGATATGCTGAGATTGTGCACTTAACACTACCTGATGGCACAAAGAGGAGTGGGCAAGTTTTAGAAGTTAGTGGTTCCAAAGCAGTGGTTCAGGTAAGCATCACTTTCAAAACCTGGCCAGTTGAACGTTTTTCTGATCACAGCAAACATAAGAAACACCAGTAGTTCTTTCTGGTAATTATCACATAAGTATACAGATCTTCATCAACTTATAGGTGGGGTGACATCTTGATAAACCCATCATAAGCTGAAAATATTGTAAGTTGAAAATGCATTTAGTACACAGAACCTACCGAACATCATAGCTTAGCTTAGCTGACATTAAAGGTGCTCAGAACACTTATATTAGCATACAATTGCACAAAACCATATAACACAAAGCCTATTTTATAATAAAATGTTAAATATCTCATGTGATTGTTTTAAAGTACCGTTTCTACCGAATGTGTATTGCTTTTGCACCATCACAACCATGAAAATCTTAAGCCAGGGACCCGACTCTTTACTGGCTATGAGGGAAGAAAAGTATTTTTTCATGTTTTCTTGCTAAATGCCAGCCACCAATATCCATTCTAGCCCAGTAGCTCCACTGGTAAAATGGCTTTTTTAAAAAAAAATTTTAATGGATAAAATGAAACAGATAGTCACATAGAAGGAGAGAGATGAAAAGTAGAATTCAGAGCTTATGGGCTGAAACCAAAACAAGATCTGAGTCTCCTTCTTTAAATTGTCTCTGATAATGCCTAGTATTTAATGTTGCTGATTATAGGAAGTGCCGGTTTTCTCAAATAACATATTGCTCTAAAAAGTAGATCTGGAGCAGAGGTCGGCAGAATTTCTGTAAGGGGCCAGATAGTAAATTTTTTAGGCTTTGTGAGGGTTTTGCCTAAGGTCTCTGATGCATGTTCTTACGCTTTTTTTTTTCCTTTTTTTTTTTAAAAAAAACAATCCTTTAAAAATGTAAAAACCATTCTTAGCTTGCTTGGTGGATTTGGCCTGCAGGCATGACCCTGGTTAAGAGGTTGGCAATTTGGTTCATCGTCCACCATGAACACTTCTTTATTCATAATACTAAAAGTAGTCTGTACATTGATGTATTTGACTTTATAAGGGCTGACAAATCTTAAGCGCTTATGATCTAAATTTCTTATGCCCTTCTGTTTACTTTTCTTTCTTGATAGGTGTTTGAAGGGACTTCAGGTATAGATGCCAAGAAGACATCCTGTGAGTTTACTGGGGATATTCTCCGAACGCCGGTGTCTGAGGATATGCTTGGTAAACGGATATTATTATTCATTCTGAGCAGAGATCTGTTTCCTTTTTAACGTATTTCCATGAAGTCTTTGTAAAGATTATGAATATTTGAGTCATTGTCCACTCTGTACTGTCTTGTTACTGTTTAACAGGTCGCGTGTTCAATGGATCAGGAAAACCCATCGACAGAGGTCCTGTTGTACTGGCTGAAGACTTCCTTGATATCATGGGTAGGGACAGAAAATGGATTTCTGTGTTTTGGGGAAAATAGCATCTATCTATCTTATACCTTTGTCAGATAAAGGGTGATTTTTATGATACTTTAAGTAGATAACCAACATATTCCATGTTTGATTAATTATTTTTTGTTTACTATTTAATTTATTTTTCCTAGAGGTTATCTTAAAATTTTATATTTTATTTATTGTAAAATATCACCAGGATATATCTGAAATGTAAAAGCCATAATGGCTTTGAAATTAGGATTTCTCTCTTATTTGCTATACCTTACATTTCACTTTACTACCATATAATTTGTGAATCTACAAAAGATTAATGGAAAAAAATATTTAAACAGTTTCAGATTTCAAAAATAACTGATTTTTTAAGAGTAGAAAGAAATGCTTTATATGCTTTGTATGGTTGTAGTCTTAATGTAGAGACATAGTAAAATTTTCCCTTTTGGAAATGCATTAGGCCAGCCAATCAATCCTCAGTGTCGGATCTATCCAGAGGAGATGATTCAGACCGGCATTTCGGCCATAGATGGCATGAACAGTATTGCTAGGGGGCAGAAAATTCCTATCTTCTCTGCTGCTGGCTTACCGCACAATGAGGTGAGAACTAGAATCTGTTTGGTATGAAATTCAAGAAGAAAGAATTTCTGAGTGCTTCACTCTTAGTGAGAAACCAAATATAAGATTTTCAAGGTAAATACCCAATGTTACTGTTTATATAATCCAATTACATTGACTCTTCATCCACACATATCTGACTTCTTCCTTACTCTTAGGAATCTGCAAAAATTACAAAATAGTTTTATTGAGTAAAGCCCTTTAAGACAACCCAGTTTCATTTATGATTACAGTTCCCCAAAGTTTAGGGTAAAAGTTACTGTTGTAGAAGTATTATTTTAGATTTTAACTTAGTTCTTTTGTACTCCTCATCAGATTGCAGCTCAAATCTGTCGCCAGGCTGGTTTGGTAAAAAAATCCAAAGATGTAGTGGACTACAGTGAGGAAAATTTTGCGATTGTGTTTGCTGCTATGGGTGTAAGTATTATCTTTTTCTGTTTTAGTATGAAATGTAAAATTGCTTGTGTTATTAGAACAATGTAGAAAACTGCACATATATTATTCAGTTTATCTCTAGGCGGAGAAGTTGCAGCTTGGCATTTTGGGCAAACCATGGATTAGTATTTAGCATTTGACTATGGAATGTAAGAATAATTCCCTTTGTGCCCAAAGCAAGCTGTTCACTCTGTTGGCTTTTGTGAACGTTTTGGGGGTACTTGAACCTTTAAAAGAAGGAGCGTGCAGATCTATAGCTTGGCCTTCATCAGAAATAAATATTGGGGGGAAAAAGAAAGAAAGAAAGAAATATTGAGCATTTTTCTTCTCCCAGCACTGATGAAGTCATTGCCATTTAGGTAAACATGGAAACTGCCCGGTTCTTCAAATCTGACTTTGAAGAAAATGGCTCAATGGACAACGTCTGCCTCTTTTTGAACTTGGCCAACGACCCAACGTAAGTAAACAAAGAATAGAGCTATTTTCCCCCTGTTCATGCAGGCTTCTGGTCAAAAATGTCACCTTACACTAAGGAGGTAGAACATTACAGTGAAAGCTACACAGGCCTAGGTATGAGATAACCGTATTTAAATTCCAGCTCTGCTTCTTGCAAGTTACTTGGTTTTGGGTAAGTCACTTAGGTTCTGAAGCTCAGTGTCTTCTTTCATAAAGTGTGATAAATAATACTTGTCTCACAGGGTTGTTGTACATATTAAATGAGATAATAGTATAAGTTACCTAGCACACAGTCCATACTCAGTAAATTACCTTTTCCTCTTACCTGCAAGATCTGGCCCCTACGTCTTTCCTCCCTTTCTCCTTCTCTCTCTCTTCCTTTCTTGCTCAATTTTGAGAACTATATAGTTCTGACAAATTATGGGGCATTTATAAAATAAATCAATTTAGCTGTGTAGCACTAAGTAATTCTTATTATGTAAATACATAAAAGAACTCTGCCTTACTTAAGAACTCTTAAAGTAATAATTGCTTAACCTTCCTCAATTTATGTGAAACTTTAAAAGGGAGACTGTACTATTATTTCTGGAATCATTTTGTTTTGTTTTTGGCCTTTTTGTTTGAGTGACTTAGGACTTAATGTTTCATTTCAGTATTGAGCGAATTATCACTCCTCGCTTGGCTCTAACCACGGCCGAGTTCCTGGCCTATCAGTGTGAGAAACATGTATTGGTTATCCTAACAGACATGAGTTCTTATGCTGAAGCACTTCGAGAGGTAATTTTTTTCTTAATTAAAATGGATTATCTTGTCAGGGATTATCTTGTCCCTCTACAAGTTTTCATTTTTTTTTTAAATCATGTTTTTTTAAATGCATTGCTCATATATTAGTAGAATACCTTAATTAATCAGAAAAGAAAATATTACTTTTGTCAACCTAATTGAATTAGAGGATGAGATTTAAATTATTAGCCTATTTATCATACTCTCACTGTCTCCATTGATTAAGACTGGATTCTTAGAGTAAATGATGCAAGCTGTTTAATCAGTTACTCTCCAAGGTAGTTCTGTCTCTGTCCAGACTGTCAGTTTTCAGCCCTTTTCAAGAATTTCATTTTTAATGATGTAAATTTTTATTTATTTCCATAAGTGAAGACTACACTCTGGCAGAACCCTCTTCAGAACTTTTTTTTCCTTCAGAAAGCTCAGTGATTATTTAGAAACAATGTAAGATTCTAGCACTTACCATCCAGAAGTGTGGGGTGTTTGTTCTAATGCAAGTTACTGAAATTTTGAGTTACTTGCTCTTTTAAGTGTGCAAAAAAGGGAAGAAGACTTCTGAAGAGACAGCCTATATAAATATCTAGCCTAAGATTCCCTAAGGTCCATCATCATATCTCACTCGGCTACAGTGTTTTTTCATTGAAGGACTTCTTTTCTCCCATCCATCACA
The DNA here is from genome assembly GCF_949987515.2 of Delphinus delphis. Lineage (NCBI taxonomy): Eukaryota > Metazoa > Chordata > Mammalia > Artiodactyla > Delphinidae > Delphinus > Delphinus delphis. The sequence goes on from NC_082688.1 coordinate 97,260,965, forward strand.
AATACTTTTCTAAAAGGCAGTAAAAATAAGTATTAGAAAAGTAAAAAAAAAAACAAAAAAAACAATTTACAAACCCTTTTATTAGTAGTATTAGATTCGACAGACAATTATTCTATCAAATTGCCGCTAAAGTTTTCTATATGTTTATCTTGCTTTCTACATTATCTCCTTACAAATTGATAAAAGCTGGTCTGCAGGCCACACTTTGAGTAGCACTGCTGGAGCATACTCTTGGAGGAACCAGAGTAGCAGTTAGAAGTTGGGCTTAATGATTTACAGTTCTTGTTGGCTGTAGATTAAAATGTATGCATATATTCTAGTGTGCCTGTCTCTAAGAGAAAGACCATTTATTACTATTCTTATCTTGTGCGGTGATCCAGGGAAATTATCTGGCCCTTGATTCCGGTTGTAAGTTGGGATTAATAACATTAACTTCCTCATAGGGTTGTTGTGAGGATTAAATTAAATAATGTATGTAAAATGCATCAGATGATTTCTGATATACGTATTTCCTTCCCTTTTGATCTTTTCAGGATTAGCTTATGTAAATCTGGCAAGATCCATAACGTGAAGTAAATCTTGTGAACTGAGAATGTTCTCTTAGTTTTAAAATGTACTACCTTTGATTTATAAAATTGCAAGCAGATTTTCTTCTAGCAAGCTATTTGAAGATTTGTGTTATGGCAGTATGATTTTAGCAGAAAACTGTGGTCCCCAATTGTCAACATTTTTGTTGCAGAATAATCTGAATTTATGTTGCTAGATTTTTCTTAATCATTTCTAGAGGTGATATTTAAAATGAACAAGATATTTCCAACTTTGTAATTTGGCCTGTTCAAACAAATGTGTTCTAACCAAGCTTTAACTTTCATTTTCTGGTATGTGATACTGTTCTCCTTGACTCACTGTCAGGTTTCAGCAGCCAGGGAAGAGGTTCCTGGTCGACGAGGTTTCCCAGGTTACATGTATACAGATTTAGCCACAATATATGAACGTGCTGGTAGAGTGGAAGGTAGAAGTGGCTCTATTACTCAAATTCCTATTCTCACCATGCCTAATGATGGTAAGTTTAGGGTCTTTGGATTATAGCATCCCTAATCGTTGTAAGGACTTTGATTTTAAGAGAGAAGACCATCTATCTTTTTGAGTTGAAATTCTTTTGAGAGTTTATCCTCCAGAAGTTTACCTTACCTAGTGATTTGTTTCTAATAAAATTTTTCATTTCAAAACTACCCATAATAATTATTCTTTTGTAGAAAAATTTTCTTGTAATTTTTATTTATTAGCTAGTATTTAGTGTCTACTGTTTGCAGGACACTGGTCTAGATGAAATGAATTTTTAAAAGATTTATGGGCTCTACTTAATGTAAGCTACTCATTCTAGGTGGATATTTTTTAAATGTATGTGCATCAGTAGTTTAAGGTAGCTTAAGTGCCAGATATAGAGCACAGATAGTAAATGCTACGAGACTCTAGAGATAGAACGATCATCAAAGACTTGCTAAAAATTACTTGGTTTTATCATGTGTGTCTAAGTGCACAGTGCAGTGCCTGCCTGGATGTATGCCCAGCAGCCCCCGGGTGAGACTTTCAGCATTCCCCTTATGTTAGTGTCTTTTTATCTTTATCTCAGTCTTTTAAAAACACTTTTTCAAAATATTTTCAGAAACAGTAATAACTCATTATAACTGAGCACTGTTCTAAGTGTTTTGTAAGTTTTGACTCATTTGATCTTCATAGCGACTTTTTAGATGCTCTCGTGTGAGGCACAGAGAGGTAAAGTGTCACAGTTAGGAAGTGGCGGCTTTAGAACCCAGGCAGTCTGAATACTACCTCTGATGTGAAAATGATTTGTTCCAAGGAAGCAGCTACAAAATTACTCTCTGTAATTTAACAGACTTAGAGGTGTCTTGCTCTGTGGGACCTGCTTGGTGCTGCCTGTGTAGTGTTGCTTAACTTGTTTAGCCTCTCTGTATTTTCCATGTTGAAATGTTGTGTGTCCCTCTGGGATAGCTTATGGATGAAGAATGTTCTGTCAGTATACATCAAATTGGCAAATCTCTGCAAATGAGCTTTGTGTTTAAAATGGAACTTTATTTATATTTGGGGGAGAGAGAGCATAACTAGGAGAAATAGTACTTTTTATGAATATAGCTAATTTAACTTGTGTCGACACATGTGTAACTGTGCTGCAGCCAGATACGTTAGACTGGCCAATACGGTAACCTCTAGCCACATTTGGCTGTTTAAATTCTAAAGTTTATTAAAATCAGATAAAGTTTGAAATAAAGTTTTTCAGTCGCGTTTAGCCGCATTTCACATGTTCAGTAGCCACATTTGACCAGTGGCTGCCATATTGGACAGCACAGATAAAGAACTTTTCCATCATCACAGCAAACTATTTTATATAGCACTGTTTTAAGTAGTGCAGATTGACTTCCTGTGGTTTTGTTTATATGAGATGGACACTTTAACTAACATCAGGTGTCTTTCTCTGGTAGATATCACTCACCCCATCCCTGACTTGACTGGATATATTACAGAGGGGCAGATCTATGTGGACAGACAGCTACACAACAGACAGGTATTTGACAGTTGAACGATGCTATAAGCCTATAGATCTATTCTTCAGTTATTCTTTAGTGACTCTCACTTTGCTCTTAGGAATTATTTATTTAGAAAATATAAGCAAGAGGGAAGAGATATGGGAACATATGTATATGTATAGCTGATTCACTTTGTTATAAAGCAGAAACTAACACACCATTGTAAAGCAATTATACCCCAATAAAGATGTTAAAAAAAAAAGAAAATATCAAATTACATTGTTTTTAATATGGCTATAAAATTGTCATTTCTGTAATACTAAAATCCTGGTGTGGAAAAAAGTGCCAGAATTAAGAATTAAATTTCCACTTTCTTTATTATGACTTAAAATGGAGTGAGTTGTTCAAAGAACTTTTTTGGGTCTTCTGTTCCATAATGGTATAATCTACTTTTGTTATTAATACAAGAACAGATTTTTCAGAGTTTTTTATTTGTCTTTTATTGTTAAAATTTTTAAAAATTGAGGTATAATTGACATAACATTACATTAGTCGCAGGTGTACAATGTCATGATTTGATATTTGTATATGTTGCAGAATGATCACCCCAGTAAGTCCACTTAACATCCACCACCTCACATAGTTACAAAATTCTTTTTCTTGTGATGAGAATTTTGAAGAGCCACTCTTCTAGCTACCTTTAAATATGTGATACAGTATTATTAACTTACATAGTCACCATGCTGAAAGGTCCATCCCCATGACTTAACTCATTTTATAACTGAAAGTTTGTACCTTTTAACCTCCCTCACCCATTTTGCTCACCCCTCCTCCCCTGCCTCAGGCAGCCACCAGTCTGTTCTCTATCTGTGAGCTTGACATTTTGTGAGATTATATGGTATTTATCTTTTTCTGTCTGACTTATTTCACTTAGCATAGTGCCCTAAAGGTCCATCCATGATGCTGCAAACAGCAAGATTTCATTCTTTTTATGACTGAATAATCAAAAACAGATTTTTTATTGGTTCTTTAATAGATGCCAGCTTCTGATATCAGCTTTTAGGTGAAATTATTGTTTTTTGTTTTTTGTTTTTTTTTGTGGTACGTGGGCCTCTCAGAGCCATGACCTCTCCCGCCGCGGAGCACAGGCTCCGGACGCGCAGGCCCAGCGGCCATGGCTCACGGGCCCAGCTGCTCTGCGGCATGCGGGATCTTCCCGGACCGGGGCACGAACCCGCGTCCCCTGCATCGGCAGGCGGACTCTCAACCACTGTGCCACCAGGGAAGCCCTATTGTTAATCTTTTTATGTGTGATTTTATGAGTCAGAGTTCAGAAGACCATTTGGATTTGATATTATAGGCAGATGTTGAAAATTCAGTTTTTTAATATAATCTTGTACTATTTTGTAAATTTTACTTTTTGGATTTGATTCTCAAAAGAAATCTTAACCTGTAAAATGTTTCTTCCTTTTCTTATCAGGAAAAGATATTAGGAATCATCTAGGAAACAAATGTAGCAGTGTTATGCAATTTAAGCAATAAAAATGAGTTTCAAAATCCTCCTTTACTACCAGTAAAGCTTGAATTTTGTACTTAAATATAATATTTTCCCCCTTCCCCTTTTACCCAAGATTTACCCACCTATTAATGTGCTGCCCTCGTTGTCGCGGTTAATGAAGTCTGCTATTGGAGAAGGTATGACCAGAAAGGATCATGCCGATGTATCTAACCAGCTGGTACGTATGTTTTCTCCAGGATGGTGTTTAAAGAAATGAATATTTTCTCAGTTCATTCTGCTGTCTTATACCTCTTGTCTTTCTTCCATATCACTTTTCTTCTCCCCCCATCAAAGTAGAATTTTAATATAGAACATATAATATAGAATAGTGGAATACAGAAACATTCATTAGAGCCTTTTTCATAAGGATAACTGCTCATGACAAAGATTAAAAATCACATGCTTGAAACCCACCTCTAATGCTGTATGAGGTAGTTTTTAAATAAAAAAGGCATAAGACGATTAAGTTTTTATTAGTAACCTTAATTATAGAGTATTTCTGAAAGACTATTCTAACTAATTTTTTGTTTAACATATTAGGCAATCACCGGAACGCTAAGGGATACAGCTGTATATATTCTATGAAATCCTTGGTTGCTATAGTGCTGAGATTGTATACCAAGCATAATTAAAGAAAAACACATTTGACCTTAAAGTAGAAATCATAAATAAACTCAGTGATAACACAGATATTTTTTTTTGAATAGAATTTAGAGATGGATTTCTCCTATTGTGTAAGTTGTGATTTTTAAATGCTCTACAAAATGTAAGCTCACTGGTATATATTGAGGGAGTGTATTTTTTGTAGAGTGTTAGTAATGCCTATGTATTGCATGCTTGAAGACTCCTTTCTTAGTGAGACTACGTATAATAAAGTCTTTCCAGTACTTGCATGTGAACTTTATGTGAATTATGTTTGGAAATCATGTGAAATACTGTGAAGATAGCTACAGCAATACACTTACATAGCCCAGATTACTGTTACCATTTATAAAACCTTATCTCTGTTCATGTAAACCTTTTTTCCCTCTTTAGTATGCATGCTATGCTATTGGTAAGGATGTGCAGGCCATGAAAGCCGTAGTTGGAGAAGAAGCCCTTACGTCAGATGATCTGCTTTACTTGGAATTTCTGCAGAAGTTTGAGAGGAACTTCATTGCTCAGGGTAAGATTACTGTTTTCCTATGAATAGAAACAGCATCATATGTAGTTTTGAGGAGGACTTCTTTCCTAGTCTGAGAGAATTTACATTGGTCTCCATACAATTTTCCTTCTGATTAGAGAAGAGTTTCTTCCAGCCGCCTGCCATGTCTTTGTTCTTAGCCCTCTGGTTCCTTCCCCTGTACCTTCAATTTCTTTATCCATTTATTTAGCTCCTGTCTTGTGTTTTCTCTTCCTTAGAACCGGCCTTCTGCTCTCCTGCCTCCATTGCCACTTCTCCTCCCTCTTACCCTCTCTGCAATGCTCTCCTCTGGCTTTGGGGGCTTTGGACTTTTCCTGTCCATCTATTTTCATCCTCCTGATTTCTCATCTTCCTGCTTCTTAATTGTTAGTGTTCCCAAAGGCTTAATTACCTGTTCTTTCTGTGCTTTTTTTCCCCTGTGCTGATGACTAACTTCCTGTGTATGAGCCTTTCCCCTCTTTCTGAAGCTCTAGTCCCGCATCTTGAGCTAGGAAGCCTTTGTTTATGCCACCATCCTCTCTGGCTCAGCGTGGTGAGAACCAGAGTATTTTCCCAACTGACCACCTGCCTAGCAATTCCCTTTTCAATTTCTGTCTACCTCTGGCATGACCATTACCCTAGTTAGCCCAAGCTCAGGCATTGGGCATTCTTAACCCTCTTCATTTATTCTCCAGTCATCAAATATTTGCTAATTTGCATTGTTCTTCTTTAAAACATCTTATCCTGTTCTCTTTTCATTCCTATTAAAAAAACTTAGGCTGGTGTTTCTCAGAATTGAATATGCTTTTGAATCTACCAGGGATCTTGTTGAAGTGCAGATTCTGATTCGGTAGATCTGGGTGGGGCCAGAGAGCCTGTATTTTGACAAGTTCTGGGTGATCTTGAAGCTGCTGATCTCTGACCACTCTGTGTGTCCCAAGACCTAGTCCAGACCTTTGTCCCATCACCCTTGGCCGTTAGTGCCAGCATCTTCACCAGTCTCCCTGACTCTCTCTATGCCATTGCCAGGGTAAATTTAGTATTAATTTTATTGATTGTCCTTCTGTTAAAAAGTCTATAATGGTTTTTATTACGTAGCATGTGTAGGGCTTTCAAGCTGTTTTGTTTGTTCTCTTCCCTGCCACCCCTGCTAATGCTGGTAAACTCTATTTTTGACCTCAGTGATACTTACAAACGATGTGTTTATTTTGGAATAATGCATCAGCTACACACTTAGGATTTGTGCGCTTTTCTATTTATGTGATACATTTTTTAAGTAACATTAAAATCCCCAGAACGTATGATAGTTGGGTTTTCTAAAAAAATAAAAAATTACACAGAACCTTAATATCTTAAAAAGATAAAAATTGTTCTGGTAGACAAGAGATGCAGAACTCTAGCCACTCTAACTCCTTAGTTAAAAAATGAGATTTATTTGCAGGATAAGAATGATTCTGCTATTAAGAATAATAATAGCAATAGCAAGTTTGAAAACTTTCACACGGACCTATTCAGGTGCTTAATTGGCAGTTAAGGCCTTCTGAGTATCTGTACTAGCCTCCTTCAGGTCAGCCTGTGTTCCTGGGAAACTGCTTTTCTCACTACTCTCTGGACAAAACTCTGGGTCTAGTTTCCATTATTCAGTGGAGTGTGTTTAGATCCCACCCGTTGTTAAACACACACAACACACGCACGCACACACACACACAGCCACCGAACGTCTCGCCTGTGGGCTTTCTCCCTTTTCTCTGGTTCCCAGGGGTCCTTATTGTCTAGACCCTCATTTCCACATTAAGTCACATCCAGTCCTGGGAGACCTAACTGCTTTGTGTCTCTTTTTATACTTCATGCTTACAGTGCTAGTTCCATAACAGAATAAATTTTGAATAACGCTGAGAAGTTGGAAGTACTTGGCCTTTATTCATTTAATCTCAATTTTTTGTAAGGTCCATACGAAAACCGCACTGTCTATGAGACTTTGGACATTGGCTGGCAACTGCTCCGAATCTTCCCCAAAGAAATGCTGAAGAGAATCCCTCAGAGCACTTTGAGCGAATTCTACCCTCGAGACTCTGCGAAGCATTAGCTGCTACTTCATCGCTGGCTCGATGCTCTTGTGAAATACTGGTTCTGTTTTCTTTATTCCTTTTGCACTCCCCCATCCCCACCTTTGTGTTGGAGTTTACTGTGTTACCCTGTAATTAAAAACAAGGAATAGGTAACATATTGTGCCAGTGTTGCAATGTTTTAAACTGCTAACAGCCTTTAAAATATCCCCTGTTCAGAAAACCTGGAACTTCAATGCTTTGTTTAAAGTAGCCGAGGGTTGGAGGTGAAGTTTTCTTACTGATGTGTGTATTTGTACATAGTGGTGTAGGTAGCTGCCTAGTGTCCTCATTATTTGGGTCTCTCAGACCTTCCTTGTCCACCCCCTCAAGAGTATCACTATCTGAAGTTATAATGCTTTGATCTCCAAACTAGAGACAAGATAGGGTCTGAAAGACGCTTCCTCTCAGAGCCAAGACACTTTCCTGAGCACTTGTTCTTAGATTTTGGTGTGCCTCTGGGTCTGTGCTGCTGCTCTAAGCAGATGGTTTTTACTGTCCACCTGCTGTTTCCTGTTTAATGAATAGATTAGAAAAGGAGTTTCCTTTTCCTCTTTGGTACGGATAAGTTTCAACTCCTGTTTCTTACTGTTCTCCCTCCCTCTGAGTAACACAGAATCGTGCAGGTTTTGCCCAACTGGCCTTGATCTGATAGTAGCGAGATGCCCTGTCTTGATGATCCTTACTGGGTTTCCATGCAGAGGAATCATAATTAAAATAATTAATAGAATTGTTGGTTGGAAAGAGTTGGGATACAATTTTTTAAGAAAGAAAAACCTATATCGGTTCTACATTTGGACATGCTAACAGTGGTTTTAAGTTTCTAAAGTGTTTACCAGATGCTAAAGGCAAGGTGGGGAAGAGAAAGCTCTTCTGTGTATGGAATTTTTTTATATATATAATCTATGGATATTTTAAACTCTGTTAGATAGCAGCCTTTGGAAAATCCCCTATTTGGTCCTGCTTTCTGACCTATCTGCCTTTTCAGGGTAATCTTGTGGCACAAGTGATAGCATTTAAAAGCTTTAGTCTTTTAATTCCTCCTCCTTCCTGCTGCGAGCCCTGAGCTGTCTTCTATGCACTTCTGACATGTCTACTGTTTGGTCTCTCTGTGTTCTTTGTTACTTGGGTGCAATAGCAACTTCTCTGTGCATTCCATCTTTCTTTCAAGTTGTGTAAAGTTCTTCACTTTTTTTCTCTGAGGGTGTAGGGGGTGGGGGGAGTCAGCATGATTATATTTTAATGTAGAAAATGTGACCTGGATATAAAATGAAAATAAATATTAAGTTAAATGGAAGTTACCTAAAGTGACTCTGTATCTTCTAATCAGAAAAGCAATAGCAACAAGCAAATATATAATAATGCATCTCTGATTCACAGTTTTGAACATCATAGCCAGTATTGTGAACCAGCCCCTTGATTCACAGTATTATGAACCATGTCCCCTTTACAGGGACATGGCCCATGTTTTGTACCCTCTGCCTTTTAGGCTGCCCTTTCAGGCTCTTTTCAGTAATACCTTTTCCAACATATTGTAGTTTGATCCAAGGTCGAGAGTTACTAAGGTGTGGGGTTTGTTTGTTTGTTTTGTAGATCATTAGTGGCTGTAAGTTCTCTGAAACTTGAAGTTTTGATTCAGGGTCCATTTAGCATTTTCGAGAGTTACTAAGGTGTTTTATAGCATTCTTTGTTTCAGACATTCTCAGGACCTCTAGAGCCTGTCTGCCATGAATGAAAGAGGGTAATAAATAGAAAATGAAATACATACTGAAGCAAGCCAAAACTTGCTTCAAATAAAATCTGAAATAGATGGTCCAGTAGATAAAGAAAACATACTGGTTAAAGCACAGGGATGTGGCATCATGGTGGCCTCCCGTTTCTTTCCCCTCTTCAACTCAGAGTGACATTTAGGACACGTAGGGGAAGAGGCTCAGTCATAGCAAGAGTAGGTAGACCTGTGTTCTGATTCTGGTGCTGCCATTAACTGTATGGTCTTGCTTAGTCATTTAACAGATTTGTGTTCCTTTCAGGGTTACTATAAGGACTAGAGATTTTGTATGCAAAGCATTAGAACAGTGCCTGGTCCGTGGTGTAGGCACTCATATAGTAGGCTACTTTTAATACCAAAGCTTTATTAAGGGAGATTTGACTTATTACTCTTAAATAATACTTAGGATTAGTTAGTTAAGTAGCATTCTTGTTAGTTTGTTATTTTTTAGTGAAAACATTTTCTTAGTGTACCTTTTTGTGCCAGTGATAAAACTTAATTGAAAGACTAAAGTTATGCTTTAACATGGACTCTCACCATGATTAAATGTTTTAAAAGGTTTTCATTTCAGTTGGCTTAAAGTATTTGGGAGGAGACAAGTCTCTTCAGAGTTCAGGCTATCTAAATAAGTCATTAAGCATTTATTGCTTGCAGCTGACTGTCACTTCGGTCCATAAGATTTCATGTAAGTGAAAAAATGTTTTCAGACTAATGTAATAAATGCCTCACTAAGATGTTTTATTCTCAGCAAGTGTGGATGGAGCACAATGTCTGGGGTCAATAAAAGCATTGTCTGCTTTTGAAATTTTCTGTTATACTGGTAATGGAAAGTTAGCTTAGTCCAGTATTAGGGAACAACAGAAAATAGTTCCCCGGACAGAACTGAAAATACCATTTAGAGACGACAAGAAAAACTTAGCGAGGCAGTTCTTGAAGGACAGTTATCTTTTATGGAAAACTTAAGTACAAAGAAATGGGATTTTTTGTTTGTTTTAATGAAAATCATGTTCCTTACTCAGCTACCAACTGTGGTTTTATTCCAAACTTTTTCCAGTCTGGAGTTGAATACCTGCCTAGTACTCAAGGAAACTATGCAGTGTCCTCAGTTGCCCCTGCCTCCGTATGAAGCCCTGCACTGGCAACAGTGAGCAGGAGACTGGTGTTTAGAAACAATGAGACTAATCAGTCAAGGAGCTTTGTATCCTCAGCAAGAATAGCAAAACCTGCCCAGAAAACCTGCTAAGTGTTTTCAGGCAGCTGGGCAACCTGGGAATTGTTGATCCCGCCCCCCGCCATGATCAGTCTGCTGCAGTTCCTTGTAGAGGAAAGAACAGCCTCCACCTGTGATGAACGAGGCCTGGGCTTGGCCAGTCCCCCTGGTGGAGCTAAGGGTACCCAGCCTTGAGTAGAACACAAGGCCATTTGCTGTGATTAGCAGCAGTAAGTAGTACACATATAACAGACCGCTTTTCTCCAAAGGATTTCATCTCCAAACTCCAGAGTGTTTTACACATTTAATAAATTTGTGACTTGTTCAGGGTCATGTAAGCTCACATGAGCTAGTACCTGGGTCTTTAAACCTAGTTTAGAGATCTTTCCAGAGCACTCTGGTAACAGCCAAAGGTCACTCCATAACTGAAACAGGCATCCACAAATTCTGGCCACTGTCTGGAAACCAGGACTTCGTGTTGTGGCGAAAGTTCTGGTATTTTATGGGACATAATGGTACTGTGTAAACAAAAGGCCTTGATGGGCTAGGATCAAGAACTTCGGGGCTCACACCCAAAAGCTAAGCTCTTCTGGGGAAGCAAGATGAGACGGTAGCCTCGAAAAGCTACTAGATTACTTGCCAGGCGGTTGTATTCTTCATTTCCACAAGAGGGCAGCAGCTCCTGAACAGCCAGGCACTGGCTAAACGTTGAGCTCCGGAAATGGAGACACTTTAGCTGCAGCAGAAGGGCAGTCAAGGTTCACTGAATCAAATGATGTCTTTTTGGAGCTACACATTAGCCTGGGGGCTATAAGGGAACATGATCTGATCATAAACCAAAACAAACCAAAATGGGTACAAAGAGGCCTGGATGTAGAATCAGGAGATCTGAGTTAGAAGGATCATAGAGCTTATCTGGTCCAACTCTCCTGATAACTAAAGGCCCTTTTAAGCCTCTGAAATGGTGAGGTCCAGCCTCTGGTGAATCTGGAACTGTCTCAGGAGGGAGTCCACTCCAGGGATGGACCTCTCTGATGGTAGAAGTGTTCTTTCTAAATCAAGGTAAAACTTGTCTCCCTGTAACATCACATAGTGGCATCCTTGGCCTTTCCCCCAGGGCTCTTCCATGTGATAACCCACCACCACTTTGAAGATAGTTGCCACTTCTAAGTCTTCTTCAGTCTAAATATTTCTAGTTCCCTCAACTATCCCTCACTTGATGGGATTATTCACCCCTTCAGTAACCGAATAGGTTTAGGACCCAGATCTAACCTTCTAGAACAGTGATCTTTGTACTTCAGTTCTTGGCTTTGTGCTGTCCCTAGAAGAAGGTCTCCAAAACATAGAGGCTTAGCCCATGGAAATCAAGTTCTTTCCCAAGCAGGAAGCTGGAACTGAAGTCATGGAAACATTGTCTGTGGTCTTCAGGAGCAGCTGTCATTGAGGCCAGGACTGTGATTCAAACTTAGGTTACAGTATGCTCAGAGCTAAGATACTCTGTTCTCTGGTTCTGTTGTACTTTTCCCCAGGATCTGCCACTCAGCAGCAATCAGGTGTAATCCAAGCACTATGGAAGTTTCATTAATGGTTTACTTAATAAATACAATACTCATTGTACAGATAAGACTCAAGTACAGATAAGAACAAAGAAATAAGAATCCCATAATCCTGCCACTCAGTGGAAACTATTAACATTTCGTCATATAGAATCCCTTAACAATCATGGCTTTGCCAACTGTGGCTTTGCCCACCCATCTTTTTAAGCCAAAGCCCATGGTAAGTATGGTTTCTTCCTCCCACAGACCGTGTATACGAGACTGTGGGACTCATGTCAAGAAGAGGTGTGTTTAAGCTATAAACTCTAAATACGTAAAAGACAGTGAGCCCTGTGGTTTAATCAGAGTGCTGGCAGAGTTAAAACAATACAGCTCATAGATTTCTCAAATCACTATAAAGGGAATTGTGGTCCCCTAGCAGTACTTCTTAAAAGCCCTTTTCTTCTCATCGGTGGACTACTTCTGTCTTCAGCTGCTTTGATCGAAGCCTCAGGGAGGGTTGAGGAAACCATTCTCCGTCATGCTTCTTCCTGTGCTTCCCTCCCCTTTCCCATCATGAGATCTCAGGAACCGGGATGAGGAGGGTGAACCCGAAGGGAGGGGGGCAAGGAGACCAGGCTGAAGCGTGAGTCAAGTAGAAGCACCGCGGCCCCCACTCGAAGGCAGGGTCAGGGTAAAGGCTGAAAAGTCTGTGCTCATTTCTGGGCCATCCAGAGGGAGACTCAGCCCAGGAAGTGTACCCCTAAGTGCTTCAACAACCTGTGAAAATACCAGACAGTTCTCTGCACTTTACCAAGGATTCAGATGCAGGAACGTGACTGTGAAAGATGTTTTAAGCCAGTAAAGACTGGCGTGAAGAAATGTGATCACGGGAGTTCTCTGGTGGCCTAGTTGTTAGGATTCTAGGCTTTCACTGCCATGGCTTGAGTTCAATCCCTGGTCAGGGAACTGAGATCCTGCAAGCCATGGGGCGAGGCAAAAAAAAAAAAGGAAAAAAAAAAAAAATATATATATATAATCACAGCTTCAGTCTGCATGCCATGGTTTCCAGGAGAATCTTTGAAAAATCGTGACCTGAAGCACTGAATGTGCCCTGGAACATTGTAGGTCATGCAGGAGAGTGGTTACTGCCGTGTGGATGGTTTTTAAATAGCAGCTTTATTGAGGTATCGTTCACATACCATAACAATTCATCCATTTAAAGTGTGCCTTTCAGTGTTGTTTAGCATAGTTACGGAGTTGTGCAACCATCACCACAATCTTATAACATTTTGATATTCCCCCTCCCCCCCAAAAAACAAATCCTGTACCCATGAGAAGTTACTCTCCATTTCCCCCAACCCTTATTCGTCCTAGGCAACCACTACCCTGTCTTTCCCTGTGGTTTTGCCTGTTCTGGACGCCTCATATAAATGGAATCATACAACATGTGGTCCTCTGTGACTGCTTCTTTCACTTAGCCTAACGTTTTCAAGGTTTATCCACGTCAAAGCCTGTATCGGCACTTCAGTTCTTCTTATTACCAAACAATATTCCATCAGTACGGATATACCACATTTTATTTACCCATTCATTGGTGGATGGACATTTGGGTTGTTTCCTCTTTGGGCCTGTTAAGAACATTACTGCTATGGACATGCATGTCCAAGTTTTTATGTGGACATAACGTTTCCATTTCTCTTGGGCGTATACCCGGGAGTGGAACTGCCAGGCCATATGGCAAGTCTCTGTTTAACCTTTGGAGCAAAGGTTACCAAAGGTACCAAAGGTTAGCAAAGGTACCAAAACAGCTGCATCATTTTACATCCCCATCAGCAGCGTGTGAGGGTGGGTTTTTTAACGCCAAAGATGTTCTTAATGCCTTTTTAAAAATTAGAACTTCATTTACTGTGAGACCAAGCGCTTTAATACAGTTGAAACTAAAGACACATACATTTTGCATCCTGCCTTTTTACGTCATTGTGTGGGAAGCTACACTTACTAAGCATTCAGGCAGTTTAATGACTGTCTCATACTTTATCATAAATAATATACCATATTTCCTCCCATTAACATTTAGGATATTTTCAACTCTTCACTTACCTGCTGCGATGAATTTTTCGGTATATCAATAGGTTTCTTTTTCTGAGATACTAAGAGATTGCCATCAGTGCAGGACAAAGAATATGAACACTACTAAGGCTCTTACATCGGCAAGCTGCTTTAAAAAAATATATACGACAACTTATGGTCCCACTATCAGTATATGAGCGTTCATTTCGTTGTGCCTTCTCTAGCACTGGGGTGTTCCTTCTTGTTCAGAAAACAAAATCAAAACCAAAACCTTAATTTTAAGAAAAATGTTCTATTAAAGTAACATATAGAAAATTACACAAATCAGGGAAGGGCCTGGCGTCCAGTGGTTAGGACTCCATGCTCTCACTTCCAGGACCCCTCATTGCGGCCGAAAAATAAAAATAAAATTACACAAATCATTAATGTCTGTATAGCTTGATGAATTTTCACAAAGTGAACACGCCTATGTAAACAGACCCATCTCAGCAGACAGGACATTTCAGCACCTCAGAAGTTACCATCACACCCTCCCTGGGGAAGCCACCATCTTAACTCCTAATACCATAGGGGAAATAAGCCTTGATAATCTTATGCATAAAAATGTATAAAGTAAACCAAGTTACCACAAAATTCCTAACCCTTCCCACCATTTGTTTCTTTTGGTAATCCAGGGCCTATACTTTACAAAGATAGGTTTCTTTATTTCAGCTTCCCCAACTGGGTGGGAAAAGAGGGAACCCACATGATTTCTAATCCCAGGGTCTCAGATTTGACCTCAGCTGTGTGCCATGCTTGTGCCCAGTATCCCTCCTGGGAATCTGTAGAACTTCTTCCTTCCTGTCTTGCTTAGGTAATGATGGGCTTTTTCCTGCCCTTCATAAATTATCAAACCAAACTCTAGAGGATGCCCCTCTAGGATTCTAAGCCAGCAACAGAACTTTCACACAATGAGTGAAGCATTTTACTCAAGGGAAGACCAGGGCTAAAGCCATGGCTCTACTCCTGGTCAGTTTTTCTATAGATGATCTCTTTCTAGAACAGGAGAGAACAAGTACCTTAGGAAGCCATTGCTCTTTTCCCCACAGACCTGGCAGCAGCTTGGAATGAAGGAACTCTTGTTTTTCCAGGTCTGGGAGCACAGGACATTTTTCTCCAGCCTGCCTAGTCAGCTCTGTTCCCTGGTCTTCCTCTTACATTGAAAGCTAAGAACTTACATATAGGAAATGATGTCACCACAAATTCAGGTGACTAGAGCTTTTGGGGGAGCACTTGGTTCTCTGCTGCTGCCACTGAAGAGAAAATATAGAACAGGGTTTTCCTCAGAGTCTCTTGGAAGATTCTAACATATTGCTGTTCTCAGCCCTGTCCCCTAACCTCACCTCAACCCACCATACTATATTATTTACAACCATCCCAAGACAGGGTGGGATAACGTTATTACCTTTTACCCAAGAATCATGGTGGTCAAGTAATTGACCTGGATTTGATGGCAGAACTGGGGTTGGAACTTGGGGGCTCCTGAAATCGAGTTGAGTGTCCTTCTGTCATTCTGTACCTCTGCTGTGGATAGAAGCCTTTGGACTGTGGCAGCCTGTGTGGAAAATCATGGGCTTTGGAGGAATCCCATGAAATCTATGCCCTATACTATAAACTATGAGAATTTAGGTAAGTTATTTACCAACTCTGAATCTGCTTATCATATAAAGGGAGGCAATACCTACTCTAAGCTGTTAAAGATTAAGTGAAAACACTACAAAATACCTTGCAGACTATCTAGGTTTGAATCCTGACTTTGCCTCTTTCTGATTGTAGGAGAAAATGTTTTAATCTCTGGACCTCCATTTCTGTGTTTGTAACGGTATATCTTTTATTTAAAACAAGCAAACAAAAAAACCTTATTTTACTGATGACAAACTGATCACAGTTATGGAAAAATTCAATGTCTGCACCTCAATGACTAAGTCATTTAAACTTAAGTTTCCTCATCTGTAAAACAATCTGAGCAGGGATCTCATCCTTACACTGTAGGGTGGTGGTAAAAATCAAAAGTCATTGAGAACCATTTAAAAACTCACGATCAGGGAAATATTAAGGCTCCATGTTTCTTAGAAGACTTTATGATCTCAAGATGCCTTAAGTGTCCAGGGGAAGCTACATTGTATTGTGTCTCTTATGTATCTGGTGAGATACTTCCTGTTTTGTTAATGTCACTACTGGAGCTAGATATTAAATAACTTGCCTGAGGTCACAGAGTTAGTATGATTGACCTGGCTCTGACACACAGCTGCTTCTTCAAAGACTGTTTTTTCAGGATGAGAAGGTCATGACCAGGACCTTAAGTTTTGTTAGAGAAATGAGACCTCTGGCCATAAAGATGGGTCACGCAGAGTCTTGGAATGGCACCATAGGGCTACCGGGAATATATTCATAAGCAAATCTGAGGGAAGATGGGCTCAGGCCTGACATCTTTTTCAGAAGAGCAAAACACAATAGCAAACTCTACTGACCCTGTACTGCCTTCTCTCCTCACCCACCATCACTGCTCCCAACTGGATCAGAAGAGAGGCCTCCAGAGAGTTGGTGAGAGGCCAGTCTCCTGGCAGCTGGGAGGTCCCATCCTTTTCGCCCACTGAGAGCACCTCTCGTTTCTGCTACCTGGTATCCACCAAGGAGCAGGTATCAGAGGACAGGGTGGCAGTGACTAGGGAACCCTTGCAGCCTCAGGGCAAGACAGGCTCCTGTACCTCCAAGAAGGCAATGAGCAGGGATCAGCTCCAGGAAGCTGTTACCCTGCAGGCTGAGGAGTCTCGGAGACACAGCCCTGTCCCCTCCAAGAGAGGTGCCCTTCCCCAAGGAGAAGCTCAGGAAGGCGTCCTTGGCATCACCCCCAGACAGCAGCTGAGTGCAGAGAGGCGTCTTTAGACGCCCCCCAGGCCCAGCCACCACTGCTCATGGCTTGGCCGTGTCTAGAGAGTGTGCCCTCCTAGAGCTGAAGTATTCCTGAACTCAGTGCCCAAAAAGAGGAGAGGAGAGCTTGCATTCCACCCCCAGCCCCGTGTGCCCCCGACCAGTTTTACTGAGATGGAATTATATAACATTGTATAAGTTTAAGGTGTACAAAGTGATGATTTATGCATCTATTGCAAAATGATTGCCACAATAAGATGCATCACCTCACAGGGTTACAACTTTTTTTCCCTTATGATGAGAGCTTTGGACATCTATTCATTTAGCAACTTTTTTTCTTTTTATTAGGAACTTTCAAATACAGTATTGTTAACCAATCATCATGTTGCACATTACAGCCCCAGGACTTAGTTGATAAGTGGAAGATTGGACCTTTTGATCACCTTCCCCCAGTTCTCCCTCCCCCCACCCCGTCTCTTGTTTGTTCAAGTTCAGTTTTGTTTTGTTTCTTCCGATTCCATAGATAAGTGAGATCATGCAGTATTTGTCTTTGTCTTATTTCACTTAGCATAATGCCCTTACCATCCAAAAAGAGCCTGGAATTTAATTCTGAGATAGCTGGCTGACAACTATAGCATCCCCAGGACTAATTGGGGCATAGATTTCTAGAAAGGGTCAGGTATGTCCTTCTCAAGCTGTCCTCTCTTCTTTTGCTCTCTCCTCCCTTCCTGTCTCCTTACCCCCAATCTACGCACTCCTGTTCTCAAGCTGACAGTTGTCACCCATGCTGCAGCCTTGGGATTGCCCATTCAGCCAGGATTTCTTGTGCTAGTGGGAGGGCACGAGGTGAGGAGAGTTCCTATCAGGCAGGCTACCGAAACTTCTACTCTAGAGAACTTTCAAGGGCACAGACAGCACTGACTTTTCTGAGGCCTGTTCTGGGGCTGGCCTGGCCCCAAGTGGGGAGAAGAGGCTCCCCAGCAGCAAATCCATTAAGAACCATGACTTGAATTCCTCTTCAGTTTGAGGTCCACGTCGGTCACTCAGAGAGCTAGTTGGGGAAACAGCCTAGCTAAATAGCAGAGGTGTCTGTGTGTCTGAGGCAGTGGCCGGTGCTTTTAACACTGTTACAGAAATAAAAGCAAACTGGGAAAAAAAAAAAAAAGCCCTCTTGATTCTTGCTGCACTTCCAGTATTCACCACGAGGTGGCAGGGGGCTACAGGAAAAGAGGGAGCTCTTAGGCGCAGGGTGTGCCCTTCAGCCCATCTGTCCCTGATGGTGATGAGGGGCCCTCCTTGGCATTCATGTGGGAATCATCCCAGGCACCTCCCTTCCCCTCCCTGCCCTCCTTCCACCTCTGGGTCTCACCATAGTCCCAATGGTTCTACACCCAGAGCTCCCTTCTGTGTTCTTTCAGGGATGCATCCCTTCCCCTGGGACTGGATAGCAATGGCTGGAATTTACTATGTGTTTACTATGTGCCAGGCAGAGATCTAAACATTTACATGAATCATGTGATTTAATTATCAGAACAACACTATGATGCAGGCACAAGTCACCTGTTGGACAGATGAATTGGACGAATGGAGATTAAGAGCAGTTTTCTTGGTCCCGTGGATCAAAAGCCCTGGGCCCAGGCTTTACCTGAGGCCATTTCCCCAAAGGTGGAGCCACAGCCAGTGGTAATCCACCTGCGTCAGCAAACCACAGTAAGTCACTGACAGCCAAACTCCCAGCAGTTCCCAGTTACCACATAACAAAGCCCAAACACAGGCTGGCCTCCCATCCCTCCCCAGGCAGCAGTGACTGTTCTAGGAGCAGCCTCCTTCCCACCTCCCAGGCCTTCTCCCAAATGAGATACCTCCAGGCTCTTCGGTCTGGGCTTTTACCGTATCAGGGAGATTATCCTTATCTGGTCGCACAATCCAATCCTACCCTCAAGTCCTATTATGGGATGAATGATGTCCCCCCAAAAATTCACATGTTGAAGTCCTAACCCCCAGAACCTCAGAACATGACCTTATTTAGAAATAGGGTCATTGCAGATGTAATCAGGTAGGTGAGGTCATACTGGAATGGGATGGGGGTGGGGGAGGCAGGCCCTAATCCAACATGACTGGTTCTTACAAAAAGAATGTCATGTGAAGACAGTGACACAAGGAGAATGTCGTGTGATGATGGGAGTGATGCAGCTACAAGCCAGGGAATGGCAGAGGTGGCCATCAGACCACTAGGATCCAGGAGAGATGCGGAGACAGGTGCTCCCACACAGCCCTCAGAGAGAACCAACCCTGCAAATACCTTGATTTGGGACCTGATTTTCGGACCTCCAGAACTGCGAGGCTATACGTTTCTGTTAAGACACACAGCTTGTGGTACTTTGTGATGGCAGCCTTAGGCAATGAATACAAGACCCAATTCCAATACTTCCTCTTCAGAGCCTGCAGGGGCTTCCCCTGCTGTGGGTCAGGACTAACATCCCTGGCGGGCCCAGGAAGGCAAGGAGCAGGTATCAGCTGCAGGAAGCCTTTACTCTGCAGGCTCCAGAGTCTCGGTGGTACAGCCCTGTCCCGTCCAAGAGAGGTGCCCTACAAGCAGATGTCTTGGCGTCATTTCCAGGTAGCAGCCGGACAAGCCCATGAGAGGAAGCCCCACTTCCTGGCTCTCGCTGGGTCTTCAGACCCCAGGCCAGCCACCACTGCTCATGGCTTGGTCATCGGTGATGTCAAATGTCGGAGGGCCTTGCATTTCAGCTCATGCCTGTCTACCTTCGGGCTGAGGACTGTTCAAGGACAGTGTCCTGTCACCTTCAACCAAGACAGATCCGAGCTGGGGACCTGAATGAGGCAGGGGACCCTGGGAAGAGGTAAAGTGACCAGGGCCAAAAAGGGGCAGATAAATGGGCTGGAAGGAGGAAGAACGAAGGGAGCAATAATTTCTCATTTGGTCTTAGCACCAAGGGTGGCCCTGAGGTTGTAGGGTCTGCTGTTCCTCACTTACCTGCCTTCCACAGGGCAGTGCTGGGACTGAAACTTTCCTGAGGCCCCTTGGGTCCTCAGGGGAGGGGAAAGTGCCTGTTAAGTATTGTTGACCTGAGCTTTACGTACACATGCTCATGCCCACCCCTAATGATCGATCCAGGAGGCGTTGTGATTTCTATTTTACAGATGAGAAAACCGAGGCTTGCGCTTCGTAACTAGACCAAAGCCTCAAGGAGGCCAGGCCAGCAGCAGTCACGCCATTCACTCTATCTGATGCTTTGGGAGCAGAACACCCCCGCCTCCATTGTGTTGGGTGCAGACTGTGGCCCTGGGGTTTGAGGTGGAGCCACACGGGGTCACTGGAGCAGCCAGCTGTGACCCCTTCTGCCACATGGAAGCTCTGAACCTCCTTATCACCAACCTCCCTCGCTGAGTCTCAAACCACCAAAGGCCCTGTCCCTGTCTTGTGACCAAGCCCAGAAACCCCCAGGGCTGCCTGAAAGTCAGCTGCCTTGAAACAAAGGGCCACTCGTGCCCTTCCACCCCTCCCCCGTCACACAGCCCAGCGGGGACAGCAGGTATGTAAGCAAATGGGGAAATAGGGTCACAGCTGCCACCCAGCCCGGACAGCGCTCGGGTTTTCTGAATTCCCTTTCCCACTAAGTGGTGATTACTGCAGCTGCCTGGGGCCTGATCCTTTCAGCCACCTGACCGCAGTCAGGGGGGCACCGGGAGAGCAGGCGGCGGCGCGCACTTCGGGCGGGGGGCAGAGCCGCAGCGGCAGATGCCAGGTCCTGATTATTCCGGGAGGGCTGCAGAGGGGTCGCATTTGCACTTCAAAGGGAGTTGGGGCCCCAGCGCCCTCCTCTTGGGACCTGGGCCTATTCTGGGGAAAATCAAGTTGCTTTGACTGAGTTGCACACCCGGGTCCACCCCCTTCTTAACACGAGGGCGGGTTTAAACATCTGCAAGGAGGAGTTACAGCCCACTCACTAGACCCTCCCAGGGACCCTCTGTCCAGCAGCTCTCCTCCTGGTGGGGTCTGTTCCAGTGGGAGGGGCTCTGGCGTTTAGCCCCCGCTCTGTTTCAACTGCCCTTTCATTTCAGTCCCTCCAACATCCCTCCTTAGGGGGTGAATCATGCCCCCAAAAATGTTGACATCCTAACCCCCAGTACCTGGGAACGTGAACTTATTTGGAAATAGGACCACAGCAGGTGTAATTAGTTAAGATGAGATAGGCCTCTAATCCAAGCTAACTGACTGGTGTCCTTACAAGAAGAGGAGAGACACAGAGGGATGCCCGGTAAAGACACAGAGACAAAGGAGAGAAGATGGACAGGGGAAGACACAGGCAGAGAAGGGAGTGATGCTGCAACAAGCCAGCGGACACGTGGAGCTGGCAGAAGCCGGGAGAGGCAAAGAGCAGTTTCCCTAGAGCCTTCTGAGGGAGCACAGTCTTGCCAATACCTTGATTTTGGGCTTCTAGCTTCCAGAACTCTGAGATGATAGATTTCTGCCCTAAGCCACCCTGTCCGTGGTACTTGTTAGGCAGCCCTAGGACACTAGTAGACCCCTGAAAAGTAGGTGGTAATATCCCTATGTAACTAAAGAAGAAACAGGCCTGGAAAACTGCTGTTCCAGGCCATGCTTCTTTGCAAAGTGTCACGAGGACCTCGCTGCAACACCTGAGCAGTGTGCTGGGGCAGGGGGCGACCAGCCCAGTTCCCCCCCACCCCATCATTAAACCCCAAAGTAATTCAGGTTGTGACCAGGGTCCTGAAACCACACAATGAAATGGAAAGAAGACTGGACAAGAAGCAGAATCACCCCTCTTTTACCCAAATCCACCTCCTCTCCCTCCCGGGGCTCCCGTGCTGTTTGTACGGGCTGCCTTGTCATTGCTCAGGTGTGTGTCTCCTCGGCCAGCCCCAGGAACGGGCTGCATCCCACTCCCTAGCTCCTTCTTTTGGCTCAGTAAGTGCCACTGGCTTTGGCTTCTCTCCTGCTGGGTAGTGGGATGGGGGGTTGAAAGGAATTATCACCCTAAAGGAGCTCACAGTTTGCAGGAAACCGTGGAGGAAGATGTGTTCAACTCCTCCGGGCCTGACCCTGACCCCTGGGCTAAAAAGCCACTGTCCTGCTTAGCATCTGTGAAGTGAGGCTGTTAACAGCCATGCCGGCCTTGGGTGTGATGTTCTTTGCACGCTGCAAATGCTGTTGTAAGCAGATAGGGTAGGGGGTCCCTGAAGAAAGAGAGCCAGGCATGGCTCTCTTGACGTAAGAGAAGGCATTTTGGGTCTAAGCCATTTTGTGACCTAAGCCTGACCACAATGCTTGCCCTTGAACGGGTCTCAGTATTTAATGATCTTAAGGGAAGTGAGGGAATGCAGGAACAAAGGAAAAGTAGTCAAGAAACAATAGTCCAGTGATAAAACAAAGTCCTAGTTTCTCCTCAAAGAGTATATATAACAGTCTGATACAGACCTTTGAGTTCTGCAGGGACTAAGGCCCCCATCCAAGCGGAGGATGGAATGATGACGCTGACCCTCCTGAACCTTCAATGAACCTTCAATGAACTAAAGCTAGGACTCTGTTGACCTTTGCCCCAAGTCTATGCTGAGTTCTCTGCCCAAGTCCCTTCATGAATATGCATGTACCCTTAGCTTAAAACTTCCCCAGTTATGCTGTTCAGAGAGACATTGCTTTGGGAAAAATCCCCAGTGTTCTCCTTACTTGCTGCAAGTAATAAATCCTTCCTTCTCCTGCTCTTTGCCTCAGCTGTCTTTGGGCTTGACACCCAGCAAGAGACGAACCCAGTTTTCGGTTAGCACTGTGTCCTGTAAGACTCCACCTCACTCCCAGCAGTGGGTGACCTAATGGGTGGGGTTGTATCCTCACCCACAACCCAGGCCCCCCAGTCACGACAGAACTGCCCTCCTCCTGGCCCTCCCCTTCCAGAGACGCTGGCCGTCAGCTTTCCAGCCACCCTGCCCCTCACTCAGGCCTGCAGATGCTGCTAGCTTCTTGGCGGGGCAGGACGGGAGGCTGTAGAGGTAACGGTCCTCCTTGTCTGTCCCTCCAGCCTCAGGAGGTGCAGATTGGAGCAGTAAGGGGGGAAGACAGCCCAGTGGGAACCAAGGGAAAGCGTTGTTCCAACAGTCACTCGCTGTGTGGGTGACCCTCGCTGAGGGTGCCTATGTCGTGGGGATGGTGTATCTCACAGCACAGGGTTGCCATGGGTCCTGGGGAAGGTGGACCTGCAGCCACGTAATCAGTGTGCTTTCTCCACAGGGCCTGGAGTCATTGGCCTCTCGCCGCCTAGAGAGAGAGAGAGGAGGGCCCGTCACTGTTCCTGCCCTACGGGGACACAAAGCAGGGGGTCCCGCCCCAGCCTCCTGGCCAGGACGCTGCAGCCACCTTAATGATCTCCGCTTCCTCATTAGGCTGCTGAATGGACAGCCTCCGCCCTCCCCAGGCCGGCCTCCCCATCGTCTGGCCATTTGTCTCCAGCCTTTTCCCTCTCCTCTGTGTACAGCACAATAGCCTGTAAATGGCCACTTCCTCTGTCATTTACTGCCTGGGATGGCCTCACCAGACAGTCTGAGGATGAGAGCCTTCGCTAAGTACCCTCCAGGTCACCGTAGCCAAGGGGAAGCTGGGGGGACCTAGACCCTCGGAGGTGAAGGGGTTCGCTCAAGGTCATGTGGGGGGACTGGCAACAGAGCCCCATGGGAAGTCTGACCCCCATCCAGAGCACCCGCTATGGCTGACGAGGTGTCAGCCAGCTTTGGGGGTCCCTGCCCAGAGGTCACCTACAGCTACACTGGTGGGCTGGCTCTTGGGCAACCCCGAGAACAGCACAGCACAGCCCGCCCCAAGCCTCCCTTCCCTGGCCGACCCCGGGTCCTCCCCATGTCTAATGTCCCATCCCTGGAGATTTGCTGGGGACATCCTAGAAGTCCTTAAACGTACCCATCATCAGACACATTAGATATATTCAACCAATGAATATATCTCTTCTCTGTAATGGCCCAAATACATAAACAAATACGGCTCTCGGCAGGGAGCGTCAGTGAGCACCTACAGAGTTGTGTTTTGGAGGCTCGAAGAGGGGCATTGTGGATGTAACCTGCACCTGAGCTTCGCACAGGACTCTTGGCTTGATCTTGATGCCATCCATGAGGGCTTGGAGGCTGCGGTGGAAAGAGCTAGGATGGAGGCCCCCATCCATGAGGCTTTGGCTGGTGGTGCTGGGTTCCGGGGTGAGGGCAGACACTGATGGGGAGGCAGCGAGGAGAAGGGGAGAAGAGAGAGAGTAGGCAGCGTGGTGATCTGGTGGGTACACGGTGGGTGACCCGGATCCCCCCTCCAGGAGGAGACTCATCCCCCGCCACCACCTGTCCGGAGTGTAGTGGCTGCAACTCGCAGCTGAGTCCCTCTCTGAGTTTTGCCTCCTGGTCCACAGCCACGCCTCATCCCAGGAATGGGGACAGGTGTAAAGGCCCAGCCCTCCTGCCCCAGCCCGTGTGAGGACCAGCAGAGCCTCACGGTGAAGTCTCCCTGCGCGCCGCAGTCCTGCTGGCTTCCTTCCCTTGCGGATGGAAAGCCCTGCTCATCTCTTTCTGGCGCTTTCTGGAGGTTGACCTGTGCCCTGATGAGAGGTAGGGGTGAGATGGGAGGCACGCAGTGCCTTTCCCCGTTGAGAAGCCCCTCCACCCCCTTCCCACCCACACCCACATACACACACCTCTCGGGCCCCAGTTTTCAACATCAACTTTAAAAACACTAGAAACTAGAGGAAAGGAGCCCTGTCTTTTTTTTTTGCTGGTTTCCCTTCTGTGTGTGTGTGTGTGTGTGTGTGTGTGTGTGTGTGTAAGAAAAGTTAATTAACTTAATAGGCTTTTTCCTTTCCTGATAGAGTTATGCCCTTTGGGAATCTGTAGGTAGAAATACCCTATGAAACTAAGATATTTGAAAGATGGCAGTGTGAAATTGAGCCTGAGGACGGTCTGCTTTTCTCGGGCTCAGGAAGCAGGAGGAGGGAGGTGGGAACCAGATTGGGAAAAACAGGCTTTGGGCTGGGGAGACTTTACTTAGGTTTTCCCGTAGCTGTGTCCTTCTATGATGCCAGCTCTCGCTGGGAGCTGGCCGGTTGGCCTCGCTGGGGCTCCTCCCGCTTTCTAAGTATAGTCTTTGAGGCCCAGCCGGCTGGGAGCCAGAGCCAGAACTTCCCTGGAAAGCATTTGCTTGCGCAGGGGCCAGGCCAGGGAAGCTGGTGCAGGAGGCTGGCGGGGCTGGACTGTGGGCAAAGGTGCTCAGATCCCCCCCGTTTCTTATTTCCTCGGGTGGGCCTGGCTCCCTCGGACTCCCTGTGTGTACATCAAAGTCTTGGAAGGATGGTCCTGAGGCTCCTTCCAGGCTGACCTCTGGGTGGGCGGCCCTCTCCTCCCCTCTGGTGGTGACCAAAGTGGGGACCGGAGCAGGCTGAGCTCCAGGCTGCTCAGCCGGGCGTTGGCAGGGGCTGGGGGTCAGCTGGCCCCCCAGGAGCCTGAGGCACTCAGGGGAGTGGGGGACAAAGGCAAGGTGACCTTGATGAGCTGACTCCCTCGCTGCACCCATGCCCAGCTCCCCCGACCCTGGAGCCCAGCAATCTCACGTGACCTCACTCTTCTCCAGCTTGGGAAATACTTCAGAAACCAAGTCACTTCCTCCGAGGTCACCTGTCCTGGGATATCTACTTCTGAAAGCTCAGCCCAAGGACGTGCATTGCTAACAGTGGAGTTTCAGGACTCTGTGAGGGAAGGGCCTTCTTGAGGGGAAGAGGGGCCTCTCAGCCTGTGGGAAGGTGGGGAAGACGAGTTCAGAACACAGCCTTTTATGGCTTGTCAGTGACCCGGGGGCTGTCGTAAGGGTAGAAGGAAGAGGCAGCCTCCTGTCAGAGCGAGAGGCTCGGCAGTGGCCACAGTCAGGCCCCACACACTGGGGGGTCCTGGTCTCTCCAAGCCACAGCTTCTTCATACATAAAATGCACGGTTGCCGTGAAGGGTAAACACAGTGTGGATTTGGTAAGTCATCCAGCCGCAGCCCAGGAACTGATAACTTCCCTTCTAGGGGTGGACCGCACCCGCTAGTTGCCACCCCGTGGCCTGCTCTGCTGTGCCCGCCTTCCAGCCTGGAAGAACCAATCAAGTCAAGGGAACCCTGGGCCTTGGACCCTCGGGCTACGTGCTGCCTCGCTCTCGGCCCGCAGCCCAGGAGGGTGCCACCGGGTGATGGATGCTGGCAGGCAAATAGTCCTGTTATTTTTGTTGCAACGAATTTAATTTGCCTCACCTGTCACCGGTTACAAACGCTGTCGTGAGCCTACTTACCTCTAAATTAGCCGTAACTGAGGCAGTAGGGGGATGGGGAGAGCAGAAGGGAGAGTGCGGTGGGGACTCTGTGTGTGTGCATGTGGGCACGTGTGTGTACACGCGTGTGTGCAGGGCAGAAAGAGGGGAGGGGCCGTGAGAGCTGAGAGGCTGCGCTGGGAGAGACAGTGAACTGGGTTCTAACTGGCTCCCTTCAGGCAGGGGGTTTGATCATTGCCACAGGCTTGCTCGGGCCCAGGCCCTCTCCAGCCCCTCTACCCCAACTCCTAGCAAATCCCTCTTTGTTCCTTTCTTCCCCCAGCTGTGTCCTTTCTCCCAGGAGCTTCCCCTGACAAGCCAGCCTTCTGGAGTTGAGAGCTGGGGAGAAAAACTGGGGGTGGTAGGGAGACAGCTGACCAGAATAAAGTCAGCCGTTCCCCAAGGCGGGGAGCTTTGCTAAGGCTGCCGTAGCCTGGGCCACCACTGTAGTTTATCACAGTTTGAAGCAGTGACATTATAGTAATAAATAATAATAATTATGGTAACAATAAATTATGAAAGCAGTAATAAAATTAATAGCAACACTCGATCTAACTTTTATCGGCATCATCTCACTGAACTGTCAAAACCACCCTCTGAAGCACAGAGAGGTTAAGTCACTGATCCAACATCACACAGCTCAGCAGCAGTAGAGTCTGGAGGTGAACTCAGCTAGCTCTGAGGCTGCACTTGACCCCTTACCATGCTTGCCATTGAGGCTCCCTTGGCCAGTCTCACAGTAGAACACAGAACTGGGCAGCAGAGTGGGTTTGTTTTTTTTTTTTTCGTAAAGATTGTGACTGGTGAGAAATGTCTTCGTGTTTATTGAGATTGTGTTGATCGTAGTTGTGCTGTTTCAGGGACCACGCTTTGACCTGTGGTTAGAGTCTGGTTTGCTGAGATAGGTGTTGTAAACATAAAATGTAGGGACTTGAAGCCGGCTAAGGGGACTGAACTTTATTCTGAGGTTAGAGGGGAGCCCCTGAAGGTTTGGGGTAAGGGAGGAGCATGGAGGGAGCAGCACTGAGGGGATAAACCTGAATGTTTTGTGTCAATGGATTTAATGGACCAGAGTGGGAGCAAAGAAACCAGCGGGGATCTGAGAGCTGTCAAGGTGACTAGCTCTGTAATTCCCCAGCCGCATGATCTTGAGAAAGTCCTCTCTCCTCTCTGGTCTCTCTTTTGCACATCTGTAAAAGTGAGATGGTTGGAATTAGAAGATATCTAAGATGTCTTGGGCATTCTGTGATTCTCTGGATGACCTCAGCTGGGCCAATAGATGCTGGAAGAAAAGAAGGCACTTTTTTTCCCAATTAATTATTAAGTTTTGGCTGCCTTGGGTCTTCGTTGCTGCGTGCAGGCTTTCTCTAGTTGTGGCGAGCAGGCGCTACTCTTCGTGGTGGTGTGCGGCTTCTCATTGCGGTGGCTTCTCTTGATGCGGAGCGTGGGCTCTAGGTGTGCGGGCTTCAGTAGTTGTGGCTCACAGGCTCTAGAGCACAGGCTCAGTAGTTGCGGCTCATGGGCTTAGCTGCTCCGTGGCATGTGGGATATTCCCGGACCGGGGCTAGAACCTGTGTCCCCTGCATTGGCAGGTGGATACTTAACCACTGCACCAGCAGGGAAGTCCAAGGGGGGAGGCTTTAAGGAGGAATCTAGAGAATCTAGGATCTGATTGGATAGGATGATGGAAAGGTGGAGTGTGGGGTCAATGATGGCTCCCAGTGCAAGGAGAGATTGATGGGACATCATGGGAAAACAGTCTGTATTATACAGTAGGCTGATAAACTTCTGCTTGGGGACCCAACAAGGCAGGCCCCTCCCACCGAAACAAATATATATATATATATATATATATATATATATATATATATATATATATATATATATAAATTAAAGCTGAACATTTCTCTGTCAAGTTATGTGGAAAGATGCTATTTTACATTTAGCATCTATGTAAGGATTGTGCCATTTCACAAAATTTGGTCCTACACATGGAAGAACAATGTTTAATGCTTCAGACTTCTCAAGGGTTTTCATAGGAATTGCTGGGCAGAATTGTCTTTGAGGGAGAGGAAGGTGAGGTTAAAGGCTGCTCAGGGCTGGGAATTCCCTGGACGCCCAGTGGTTAAGACACTATTTGCAGGGGGCACGGGCTTGATCCCTGGTCAGAGAACTAAGATCCCATATGCCACGCAATCAAAAAGTGGGCAGAAGACCTAAATAGACATTTCTCCAAAGAAGACATACAGATGGCCAAGAGGCACATGAAAATCTGCTCAACATCACTAATTATTAGAGAAATGCAAATCAAAACTACAATGAGGTATCACCTCACACCAGTTAGAATGGGCAACATCAGAAAATCTACAAACAACAAATGCTGGAGAGGGTGTGGAGAAAAGGGAAGCCTCTTGCACTGTTGGTGGGAATGTAAATTGATACAGCCACTATGGAGAACAGTATGGAGGTTCCTTAAAAAACTAAAAATAGAGTTACCATATGACCCAGCAATCCCACTACTGGGCATATACCCAGAGAAAACCATAATTCAGAAAGATACATGCACCCCAATGTTCATTGCAGCACTATTTACAATAGCCAGGTCATGGAAGCAACCTAGATGCCCAACGACAGACGAATGGGTAAAGAAGATGTGGTACATATATACAATGGAATATTACTCAGCCATAAAAAGGAACAAAATTGGGTCATTTGTAGAGACGTGATGGATCTAGAGACTGTCATACCCAGTGAAGTAAGTCAGAAAGAGAAAAACAAATATCATATACTAATGCATATATGTGGAACCTAGAAAATGGTACAGATGAACCAGTTTGCAGGGCAGAAATTGAGACACAGATGTAGAGAACAAACGTATGGACACCAAGGGGGGAAAGCAGTGGGACGTGGGTGTGGTGGTGTGATGAGTTGGGAGATTGAGATTGACATGTGTACACTAATATGTATAAAATGGATAACTAATAAGAACTGGCTGTTTAAAAAAATAAATAAAATTCAAAAAAATCCAAGATCAAGGTGAAAAAAAAAAAAAGAACCTGCCGTATAAAAAAATAAAATTAAAAGAAAAAAAGATCCCGCGACCAACAACAAAAAAAAGCTGCTCAGGGCTGCAGGGGATGTTTGGGGGCAATAATGAAAGATGCTGAGGTTACAGCAGTGCTGTGAGACACCTGGCAAGAAAAAGTCTGCTGAGACTCCCCCCACCCCGTCCTCCCAGAGAATGTAAGGTTTCCAGGAGAGAGAACTTGGGGTGCAAAGGAGTTCAAGTTAGGAAAGGACAATGGCACAGTCTCCCTAAATGTAGAAATTAGGGGATATTTTGGTTTTCCAACCTTTTGTCCCTGAACCAATTCCCCCCGCCCTTCTAGATACAGCACCGCCTAGGCCCTACCAGCTATATCATCCTGTTTACTTCCTTCATGTATCACTTCTCAGAATGCAAAAATCACTTGATTTATTTGTTTAGCTCCAGAGTGTAAGCTCCATTAGGAGAAAGACACGACCACTTTTGTTCGCCTCTGTACAATTTCTGGTCTCTAGAACAGGGCTCGTCATAGAGTAGGGGCTCAGTCAATATGTGTTGAATGGATCCATGCAGGCACACATGAGTAAACGTCATGGTGATATTTCAGGCCTTGAGCAGCCTGGGCTGGGGAGAAGTTTGGGGCAGCATGACCTTCCTCATATAACTCAGACCGCACCTGCTGCAGAGGCTGCTTGGGGACCATCGCTGGTTCGCCTCCCCTGATGGGCCCAGCACACAGTTTCTCTATGGCTCCGTGAGAAACCCTGAGAAACTATATATATATATAATATATATATATTTTATATATATATATAATATATATATTATATATATTTTATATATATATTATATATATTTTATATATATATTATATATATATATAGTTTCTCTTTTGTTCTATTTTTTTCTAAAATAATCAGGTTTACGGGGGCTGGCAGTACTCAAGGAGGGCTTGCAGCCTTGACAGCGCTCCAGAGCAAGTGGGGTGGGGAAATCCTTTGCCCCCCACTTTGCTGCCCTTCCTGCAGCTGGAGCAGTCTTCCCATGACCCCATCCCTTTCCAGGCACCCCGCTTTTCTGTTACCCCAAGCCCTATGGACGGAGAGAGGCTTGTTGGTGTGGCAAGTAAGGGGACTGCCAGAGGGCATTTGGGTTATCTTTTCCTATGTCACGTAATAAATCACCCTGGGTTTATTAGGTGGCTTAAAAACACTGCCATGTAATGTGGTCTGGTCAAGATTCTGGGAGGGCCGAACGGGGGGAAGCAAATCTCTGTTCCATGGAGGTTGGCTGGATCCTGGTCACTCACCTGGAGCCTCGGTGGGAACACAGGACCCCTCCAGCGCCATGGGGTCACCCCAGCAGACTGAAGGGGCTTCTTACATGGCAGCTCGGGGCTCCCAAGAGTATGAAAGGGGACGCTGCCAAGCTTAGGCTGCCCTCTAAGCTTCGGCTAGGACTGGCAGAGCCTCAGTTCTGCTGACTTTGACTGGTGAGTGAGTCCCAGGGCCCGCCTGGTCTAGAGGGAGGGCGCTGCGCGGCGTGATCCGTGGGAGGTATATTCCAGTGGGCGTCACCAATGAAGCAGCCTGCCAGCCTCGGGCCAGGGCCAGGAGAAGGGGAAGTGTCACCCCAGGCCTGACATGACCCCTTTGCCCCCACGCTAAGGCCTTGGAATTAAGACAGATGTGCGCTCCTGTCCAGGCTTGGTCAGCTAGCTGCCTCGCCTTCCTTGGGCTTTGACGGCTCACCGTACCCTGATCCTCCATCTCGCCGGCCTCCTGTGCTGTCCCGTCACCTGCACGGACAGGCAGGGAGACCAAGGCTGTGTGAACGCCTGCTCTGGAATACATTTCTTGTCTTTCCTCTCCTTGCCACTCCTTTTCTGTCCCACCCTTGCTGCCAAGGCCCCCGCCTGCGCACCACCTTCCTGGAGACCCTGATATTTCCCACCCAGAGGCACTGTGTCGTGTACTCTTCGTGTGTTCCACACGCTGCCCTGTGTTTTTAACTCCCTCGTTACACATCCCTTCTGTCTCCTGCCACCTGAGTAGAAGAGCCCTCTGAGCCTCGGATCTGGGCCCAGAGCAGTAGGGAATGCTTGTCGGGGTGAACGAGGCAGGTTGGCACCGAGAAGCCTGGACAGATGGCCACTGTGGTGACTGCACCTTCCCAGCTGGGAGGCCCTGGGGTGGTGGTAACAATAGCCACCCTGGTCTCCTGCCAAAGAGGCCATACGCAATAGGCCAAGGAGTTGGCTGGTAAGGTGAGCAGCTGGATGAGAGAGGCAGGGAGGCCTGAGCTTGGGGCTGGGGTTAGGGGGTCTCTGTTGGAGAACTCTCGGCCTTTGCAGGGGACCATGGCCCTTGGTCTTCTCTCCCCCCCTCCCCAGGGTCTGCCCAGGGCCTGGTCACAGATAAGGTCACAGCGTTGGTGAGGGGTAGGGACCAGCTGCAGGCCTATCTGATACCAAGGCCCCTGCTTTCCTACCAGCCAACACAGTCCTCATCAAGGCTGTCCCCCTGCCCCCCACCTCCACTCCGCTCCTTCACTGACGGGAAGGGACATCACCTTTCTTATTCCAAGTGCAAAGGCCCCAGGGAGCTGCCGCACCACAGCCAGGGGAAGGAGGGCTGTTGGGGAGGGCATGAGAAATGGCATTCTTTATTCATAAATAAAAACATAAAATTACCAGAAATAGTTTACATGGCCAAAAGGGGGCATCAAAAATAAGATAACTCAAAGCTGTGAAAAGCAGAGCAAACCAAACAAGACCCGACCAAGAGGAAAAGAACTCTATACGTATTCTTCCAAACGCCAGTCCGTCCACAGCCAGCCCGGCCCGGGGCTCCACAGAAGGGGTAAGGGGGGCAGCGCATCCGAGTGCACAGGTGCACGGCCTCCTGCCACAGCAGCTGCCGTTCCAACAGCCCAGCCTGCCTTCTCCCTGGGATCCCTCTCTCCCAAGAGATGGCCCAACCTGGGCCGGCGCGAGAGCAGGGGCAGAGGCTCAGCAGGTGCTTGAGGGGAGAGGTATCCCCCTCCCAGTCCCCATGGAGCTCAGTGCCCCTGGGGGTGGGGCACGCTCGGCAGGGGTTACCCGAATACAGAGGCCAGAGGAGAAACCCAGGGTGGGCGCTGCATTGAGGGTCTGGTCACTCCGAGGCCCAGAGGCAGAGTCCCCTCTTGGGGAGGTGGTGCCGGTGTCGCTGTCTTGCTGCAGACAGTGGAGCATTTCATCACCCTGTGGGGAGCAGCAGGGGTGACCCTGCGGCTCTGACCCTGCGAGCAGGTGTGTCAGTAGCCGTGCTCAGAGGGAGGGGCGGCGAGCTCCCACCGGCCCCGGGCCAGGCTGCGGGGTTGACTTTACCCGTCCCCGCTCAGCCTCTGCAGCTCAGAGCCTCCTTCCAGAGAGGCTAGGTGGGGCAAGGTCCAGAAATAGCAGGGAGCTTTTTGCACAGGGAAGGGAAGGGAAACCACACTGCAGTGAGGTCGCTATATTATACAACACTCGCACTCTGGTGCAACTGGTGCCACTGTGGACCACCCTGCGGTCTTGGGCTGGTGGCAGCCCAGGGAGGGCTCCGCGAGTTGGCCTGGGGCGGGGATGCGGGGTGCAGGGCACGGTCACACTGCAGTGGAGCCCCTTGGCCGCCTTCCCCGGGCTTAGCACCCACCTCTTCACAGCGTGGTCTTGAGGGCACAGCGACGGGCTTTTGGATGTTCTTTGTGGAGGGAGGGGTCCTCCAGCCTGGGGAGGGGCAGCAGCCCCTTTCTCTATCCCATGGGGCAGTCTCACTGGGAAGAAGGACTCAAACAAGGCACAGGCTGGTGGAGATGGAGGGACCAAGGGCCGTGGCACACGGGGACGGACATCTTTGACTTGGGGGTTTGCATGTGCCCAGTGGAGGGGACTGGCCCCCAGGCAGGGAGAGGGCTCTTGGCCTGTCGATTCCAGGTTTAAACCTAGCCTAAGACTAAGAGTAACGGCTTGAAATTCCAGAAAACCTCCTCTGTTACCTGAAGGCAGGACAGGCACAGCTTAACGCAGGGATTGGAAGGCAGAGCCAGCAGGTTGGCCCTGCCCTCAGCCCAGACTCAGGGAAGGAATGGTGGCCCTGGAAGGATGGGGGGACAGCAGGAGAAGCAGCTTCCCACTCCCACCCCGGGGCTGGAAGGGCCAGGAGTCGGGGACAGAAGTGGGGGCACCGGTCTGGGACTGCTGACTACCCAGACATCCTGGTCCCTCCTGCCTCAGTGAACCCCTCTCAGCATGCAGGAGTGAGGCCCAGGAATCCGGCGACGGCTGGCTGTCCCAAGAACAGCAGCTGCGGCTAGAAGCAAAAATAGAACGTGGAACAGCCTGGCTGCCTGCGAGATCGGGCTTGCTTCCGAAAAGAGAAGAAAGGAAAAAGAAGAAGAAAAGAAAATTCCCTGAACCAAGCAACTGAGGAACCACCTTTTCTCTGCACATCTTCGGAAGAGAAGCCCAGCCTCCTGCAGGGCCTGGATCCTTGACTACGGGGCTCAGGTGGGGCTGCAGGTGGAGAGGGCCAGCTGGTACCCCCCGGGGCTGTTCGGAGGCTGTGTTGGCACCTCTTACTCTCTTTGGCCACTGGCACTCTGGGGCCCCTCCCTGACCTGTACAGACTGCACTTAGCCCTGGAGGTGAGAAGGGGAACGGCAGGCAGTGGGAGGGAGCTGCAGGTGAAGGGGGGAATGCCCAGCCCAGACGACCCTGCGCCATCTCAGGGGACACAGGTTATTCTGCATCCAAGCAAAGGCTTGGTTCTTGGGAAAGAAAAGCAGCTCAAGGTAGCTGCTGGCCAACTTGAAGCAGGTGGGGGAATCCCTACCTCTGGTCCCATGATGAAAGATCTGGAGGCTCTCCAGGGAACAGCTCGAAGTCACACCCTCCCTGTGTGAGGGACAGGGACGTCCTCAATCTTTCCCTCCCAGCACCCACCCCGGGGCCTCGGGTCTATGGCTTTGAGAAGAGTAGTCACAGAGGTCAAAGGCCACCAGCCATCCAGAGGCTGCTCATTTCTGGTCAGCAGGGCCAACAGGGTCTGGCCATTACTACCTAGCTTCTCTCTCTGACCCACTCTGGGTCTTGCTGAGTCTAGATAATCCTGGGCTGGCCCAGCTCTCCCCTCCTTTCTGTGGCCTGCCAGCATCGGGAAGCTCTGATGTTGCGAAGTCACGTTCTCCACACCTCACTCCAACCCCTACCCCTCCGTGGCCAGGGGAAGACAGCTCAGGTTACGACCAGGTCAGATTCCAAAGCTTCTGGTCACCAATGCTTGTGTTCTATTCCCAAGGCATCCCGATGTGCTGGGGACCAGGGGGGCAGGGGGGCGGTTCGGGGAGGGGGGGGACGAGAAAAGAAGGTGTGGGAAGAGAGGTGGAAGGGAGCTTCCATCCTGGGGAGGCCACTGGCCTTCATGGTAGTCACCACCCTCGCGGGGAGAGGGTATCTCTAAGTAGTTTGAACAAAGGCCAAGGTTTAGGGAGCCCTTAACCAAATGATGGAGATCCGGGGACTCATCTCTTGGCAAAGCTAGAGGTCTGGCAGGCTGCAGGGATGCTAAGCATTGGAATGTGGGAAAGGCGGGGAGAGGCCGTGTAGCAGCCCCTCCCCTCCCCCCCTCCCCTCGAGGTCTGTGCTTCTCTCAGAGGCCTGAGCAGGGGAAATGGGGAGGGGGACCCCCACTCACGGGCTCAGCACCCTTGTCTCCCAATGCCAGGTCCCCGGCTCCCTCCCGGGAGGCCCCTCAGATCTCAGTGGCGATGATGTCCTCATAAGGGATGTCAGCCCCTTCGAGGTCAATCTCAAAGGGCTCCCCTGCACCATCGGCACGGGCCAGCTGCTGCAGCGTCTTTTCCAGGCGCTGGTTCCGCTGGTACATGGCCAGGTAGCTCTGCTGCAGCTGCTTCTGGTACTGGATCACCTTCTCCTTCTCCTCCTTCCATAGCAGCCGCTCATGCTGGAAGCCCGAGGACATCTGGTCATGGCCCTGCCGCTCCTCCCTGAGCTCGGCCCGCAGCCGTTCCAGCTCCCGCTGCAGGGCGGGCACGTCCTCGGTGGAGGCAGGCCCCAGGGCGGCCGTGTCCCGGCCCCGCGGCAGGGCGGCCTGGGCCTGAAGCTCCAGCAGGTTCACCTTCTCCCGCAGGAGCTCCGCCTCGTTCTTCTTGCGCTGCAGCTCGTTCTCGCAGACCTCCAGCTCCAGGCCCTTGGTGCGCAGCGCGCTCTCCAGGTCCTGCGTCTTCAGCTCCAGGCCCTCCAGCCTGCCCCGCGTATCCTTCAGCTGCGCCTTCAGGTTGAGGATCTCGCTGGCCTTAGCGTTGATCTCCGTCTGGGACTCCTTCAGCTGCTGCTTCAGGAGAGAGATCTCGCCAGACTTCTGGCACACCTGCCGCGGGGCGGGGACAAGAGAGAGAGCCAAGGGGTGAGAGGTGGCACCTGGGTGTTGTGTCCTTACTTGTAAACTGAGGATCAGTCATAGTACCTAGTTCTTAGCGTTGTTGTAAAGATGAAATGAAAGAACCTAGGGCCTGGCATTAATAACCACTCTGTGAATTATTATTATAAATATGTTTGCAATATATTTCTGTGTTATTGTGAATGTTTAATTTATTTTATTTATTGTTTTACCATACAGCCTGACTGGATAACCTGGGAGTGAGGTCACAGCAATGTCCAGCTTGGCTCCGATTAGACACACAAGGATGGATGCGTTGTGAAGCCAGCACTGGCTGATGCCTCTGACATGCCCTGAAGTGTCCCAAGTCCTGGCTGAGAAACCATGGCTGGGGTAGGGTCTGCTGTGCCAACACTGACGGCAAAGAGGAGAAGGGAGCGGTTCCATGGCTAAGGTCCTGTCCTCTTCGGGAAACCCGGCAAACAGAAAGTGACACTCCCTTCCCACCCGTCTAGTGCCTCCATCCGTCACTTCCACAGAAAGGATCCTTTCCTTCTACCCCTGATAACACCTGTTGCTCTAATTTCCAGGATGAGCACAGGCAGCTCAGTGCAAACAAATGCTGTGTGGCCAAGGGTGTGTCACCTCGACCTCGGGGGGTGATGCTGGTCTAACCAGACCCAAGGAGCCCTCAGCCCCTTCCCAGGGCAGGAGTCTTTGGGGTGAATGCCATGCACACCCCCTCCCGGTCCCCTGCACCACCTCTCAGGTGAGAAAAGAGAGCAGGGTGAGGGGTTAGGCTGTTCTCCAGCGAGGCCAGGCCCAGGCGCTTCACTTGGAGGTGTGCCTGAGTGGGTGCATGTGTATGTGAGCCCCTTTCTTCCTGTTCTACGTTTCCATCTCAGCTCACCAAACAGAAGCCCTTCTTGCACTTCTGTGAGGAATTCTGTCCCTGAGACTCGCACAGATGCGGCCACTCCTACCAATGGGTGGAGTCCCTTGCCTCAAAATTCACAGACGATAACTGTGCTCTCTCGTGGCTCTGGGGCCAACATGAATTCAGGATGGCCTGTGGTCCTCCTGGCCCTCTGTAAGCAGATGCAGTGAGTTGGCCCTCAGACAGTCCAGCTGGGACTCGGCTCTCTCGCTCCAGCTTCTCTGCCGACGACTCGGTTAGTAAGTTCAATTCTGGCCACGAGGCACCGGGGTGGGGAGAGGAGGAAGCCCGGACTAAGAGTACCCCCAACTTGGTTTACCATGAAGCCCCTTATTTGGGTCATGAAATGGGTACTTCAGCCCAGTTTTCCCGGGCAGTTGTGTTCCCCCCCATTGTCTAGAGCCTGGAGGAGACCTGGAGAAGGCTGGGGGGTGGGGGGCGCTGGCACCGAACCCCTGCCCGCCCACGCCCACATCCTCACCTCCCACTGCGTCTCCTCCAGCGCGGGGACGAAGCTGGTCTTCTCCTTCTCATAGGACCTGAGCTTGGTCTCCAGCAGGTCCTGTTCCTTCATGAGGCTTTCGAGCTCCTGCCGCAGCTGCCGCTTCTCCTGCTGGAGTTGGAGCACCTGCAGGTGCAGCACCTGCTGGGCGCGCTGGCTCTTCTGTGCCGCGGGCTTCAGCTTGCCCTTGGGCTCCAGCCCCTCTGGCTCGTCCTTGCAGCGCCGCGGTCGCTCCTCGTAGGCCTGGCTGGCGGCCAGCCCCTTCTCCTCAAAGCTGCGGTGCAGCTTCTGGAGCTCGCCCTCCCTCTCCAGCAGTTTCTGCTCCAGGTCCTGGACGGTGCACTGGTCCGTGGAGATGGGGGAGCGGATGGAGCCCTTGTCCGCCCTGCTCGGGTGGGCCAGCTTGCTGCCCCCGTCGGAGAAAGACAGGGCCTTCAGGCTCATCATGTTGCTGTCCTGGAGGAGGATGCCCTGAGTGATGTTGTGGGCTGAGCCCCCAAAGCGGCTGGCGGGCCCCACCGGTGTGACCAGCGGGTCCAGCTGGTAGCTGCTGGTGGTGCTGTGAGTAGGCAGGCTGGACATGGAGTTCCGGCCGGAGTCAGACAGCGCCCCGGAGCACAGGCCGGGCTTCAGCCCCTGCTCCTCGGGCTTGTCTGGAGGCGCAGGGTGCAGCTGGTGGCTGGCGCTCTCGGGGGACGAGTGGAGGATGGCGCCCGACCGTGGCAGCACCGGCTTGAAGGCCGTGGGTCTCACAGCACCCTTCTCCAAGTCCTGGGGAGGAAAACAGGCCTATGGATCCCGCGGCTTCCCCTGATGCACCCCCAGCCGGGTAGGCGTGCCGGCCACGTGGCACCTTCCCGGTAGGGAGCCATAGGTGACCTCACCTGTTGCTCTGAAGGAGCCAAAGGTGGTGAATCTCTCCCGAGGAGGAGAAATTCCTCTGTGCCTGGGGACGTCCTGAAGGGTCATGAGGCACTCTGTATTGAACTACAAACCTGTCACCATCTTGACCCACCTTCCACCCCAAGATACCAAACGACTCTTAGATTCACTGGCTGAGACCCCCGTGCCAGGGCTCTGCGGTTCTGTGTGGTGCACGTAAGGACACTGGACGTGTGTCCTTGCCCCTTGCAGTCAGCCAGGAGCTGGAACACTGGCCGTGACCTGCCCCGGAGGCTGGGGGAATCGCTTGAAATAATCATCCTTTCCCTAAAGCCGTCATTTTCATTATTAGAGGACTTCACAGTTCACAGGCTCTTTACTTTCAAAAGCTTAAAGCTCTATGCAAACATACGGGGCCATTTCCTAGCACATCAACACCAAAGATTCATCTTCCCAGGTGAGGCCAGGGCACTGAATAGGAACAGTGTTTTCAGTGTCCACTGGCAGGACCCATGAGAGCTTGAGCCAGCATGAGGGCTGGACCTCTGAGTACGTGGGACTCTTTGCCCTCATCCCTGCTAGACTGATGATGAGAACAAACCCATAGGCCTTAACCGGTCAAAGATGCTTTGGGGCCAGCTTGAGCTGGAGCTGCTGCCCACCCAGGGCAGAAAAGGAGGGGAAAGCCCACCTCCATGAATCCTCTAAGGAGAGAAGCTGCCAGCTCTCTCCAAGTGCCCTCTCTACCTGTTCCTCCACACGGTCAGCGAGCCCCCTCTCTTTCCCATGCGCTTGAACATGTTGCTGTCCGTCCTACCTTGGCAATCCTGAATTATAGCCCAGCAGAGCTCAGGAAGGCTCTCATTTCCCCTCTGCTCTCTACTGAAAGCTCACCCAGGACTTCTGCATCAGAGGACTGACCAACGTGCCCATTCCTTTGTCCAATCTTGCTCTCTGCTGTGGCTGAGCACTCCTGCCCTCTCTGCATCACTCAGCCTCTTGGAGATGTATGCGTTTAGACCTCCACTGCCACCCCTCCCGGCCCCAGGCCTCTCTCCCGCCTTTCCAACCCAGCCACCCATACCAGAGACCCAGCTTACCATTTCTAGCTGGTTGGAGAAGGGCATGAGCTTGGGTGGGGTGGACGGGCCAAAGTCCACCCCGGCCTGGCCCCCTAGGTCCCCACTGGACAGTGCAGTGTAATCGGGGCGGTGGGAGCCCCGGGCCTTCTGGCTGACCTTGATATAGAAGAAGTCTTCACTCTTGCCCAATTTGGAGCTGGACTTGCCATGACCCGAGTCCTGGGAGAAACCAAATCTCAGCAGGCCGTCTGAAT
Source organism: Delphinus delphis (assembly GCF_949987515.2). Taxonomy (NCBI): domain Eukaryota; kingdom Metazoa; phylum Chordata; class Mammalia; order Artiodactyla; family Delphinidae; genus Delphinus; species Delphinus delphis. The sequence continues at coordinate 97,300,329 of NC_082688.1, forward strand.
ACCGATTGAGCTTCTTGAGGTGGGAGGACTTGCGCAGCTTGTACTGGGAGGCCCGGCAGTGCTTACTGTGGAAGCCGTGGCCGGAGATGAGGCTGCTGACGCTGCCCATGGTGAACGCGGGGCCGGGGACAGGCAGGGCAGAGCGGGGGACCTGGCGTGGCTGTGGCAGTCCTGGCTCCGCTGAGAGGCTGCGGTCATAGCAGAAGCCTCACAGAGCCCGGGAGAGCTGAGACCTGGAAGGAGACACAAGCGGGAATCAGCCTGGGATGGGGCCGGTCGCTGCACAGTCCCCGCCGGTGACTTACAGAGGAGCTATTCTGACCGTGAGATCTGGGCAACAGAGAAATGCATGTTTCTCCTAACAGAAGCTCAGCCCTGTCTCTGTTATTGTCTCTGTTATCTCATTCTTCCTTTGTCCTCTACTTCAGTAAACATCCACTGGGAGCCTACATCGGGAAGGCCCTGTTCTCAGCACTGAGATGCAGAGGTGACTAGAACAGTCCCAGTCCCTGCACTCATGGGGCTTGTGTGTAGCCTAGTGTGGACTGGCCACAAACAGATCAATGTGTCTGACCTCAAGTGATCTAGGTGTTACGGGGAAAATAAAGCAGAGTGAATGGGATGGCATTCTGGGAGGTGGTTATTTTATGCAGACGGTACGAGGGAGGCCTCTCTGTTGAGCATCATTTGGAGAGACCTCAAGAAAATGAGGGAGCAAGGCACATGGAGATCTGGGAGGAGAAGGAAGAAGCTCAGCGGCAGCCCCAAGGGCAAAGCCCTGAGTTCCTGTGTGGAGTATGCTGGGCATTTGTGAGATTAGCAAGGAGACCAGTCTGGCTGGAGGGTGGTTAGCAAGGGGGGCGCAGGGGATGTAGACGTCAGAGAGCTAGCAGGTGTCAGGCAACAGAGAACCTGGCTGGCCATAAGGGCTTTGGCTTTTAGTCTGATGAGCTGAGGAGCCCCCAGATGGCTTTAAGCAGCGGACAACCTGATCTGACTTCGGCTGTGGAGGGTCACCCTGGTTGCTGAACGGAGAAGAGGCCATTGAAGGGACTGGGTGGAAAGTGGTGGGCCAGTTAGGGCAGATGAGGGACTCACATGGCTGGGCCAAGGGCGGTAGTTATGGATTCAAGTTTAGATGTAATTTTAAGGTTGAGCTGATAGGATTAGTTAAAAGATTGGCTGCAGAGAGTGAACGAGTGGAGTCTAGGATGACTCTAATAATTTTGTCTAAGCAACTAGAAAAAGTAAGTTGCCATTTATTGAGATGCAAAAGACCACAAAAGGAGCCAGTCTGGGATGAAGTCGGGGTGGAAAATAGGAGTTTGGTTTAAGACATTAAGTTTGCAAAGCCCATTAGACATCCAAGGAGTGATGTGCAGTAGGGAACAGGATGGCTGTGGAGTGGGGGAAGCTGCAGATTTCCATGTACGAGGCGTTTGTGCAGAGAAGCCAGGTTTGAGACTAGATGAAAAAGCAAAGGCAGGAAGACAAGAGAAATGTGAGGACTGGTTCACGGAGGCCAGGAAGGTGAGGGGGAATGAGAAGGCTGTGAGAGAGATGCAGGAGACCCACGAAAAGCAAGGATGAGGATGGTGTAAAGCGCTGCTGAAATAAGATGGTGACTGAGAATCAGTCAATGGATTTGGCCATGTGGAGGCCACCAGTGACCTTGACAAGAGCAGTTTTGGTGGAGTGGCGGGAAGAAAGGCCTGAGTGGAGAGCGTTCAGGAGTAAAAGAGGGGAGAAATAATTGTATCCGTGGACACTGAAAAGTACGTGATAGACTTGGCTTGCATTCCCAGTTATGCTCCCTGCCAGCTATGACTCAGGAGGTAAACACTTTCACATCTTTAACCTTCAGTTTCACAGACACTTAAAAAATTCTTTTAAAGTAATAGGACTGCATCTTATAATCAATGCTGAAAACAGTAACAACGACCTTGCCAGTCACCAGACAGAGGAATGCACTGGAAGGCAACGCGGGCACTCTCGCAGACACAGGCAAATCGCGAAGCGTCGGTCACGTGATTTTCAGAGCTCGGAAAGGCTGTGTGGCTGTCATGCATTGGGAAGGGGTATTTCTCAGTCAGTCGAAAGACAGATGATCCAATTAAATGGGGGGACTACAAGTTTAATAAAATAGGAAATGCAGAAGGAACCCTGCATTCTTTATTATGCTCTAAATTACCCTGTCAATCCGAAAGGGGCGAGAGACAGCCCAGGTGGGTGATGAGGGTGTATGGGCACAGCTGAGGGAGCCAGAAGACTCTGAAGGTGAAGGCTCAGATTCAAACGTGCATTGTCATCTTGAAGAATAAAGTGGTTATGTTATGAGTGAATACATTCTATATTCCTATCCTAAAAGTACAACACAACAAAACAGCATTGTGTAAGCGTAATGTATTTTTTCCTATGAAAAGCTTTTATTAAACTGATGGCCTCTTAGAATCAGGGAACCACGGTGATGCCTCATGCGGTCATTATGAGCAGTTTATTGGATCCCATCAGAAGCTAATAGGTCTGGTACATTTATTGAAAGCCTAGTACATAGTTGGTGCTCCATAAATGGGAGGTATTTTCATTGGTATCTATGATTTATATAACTATAATTGTTCTCTCCAGCATTCGTCATCCCTGTGTTGTCTTCAATGGCCATATCTCATTTTCCAGAACTAGTTCTCTTCCTTCCAAATGCAACTTTCCTGCATCTCATTCCCTGAGAGCACAATTTAGGAGTATGAAGTTACTCTGCTAGTTTAACAGCTGACAGTGACAAAATGTGTTTCTCATGCCCCAGGTCATCCATCTCTTGCTTAGCTGAGGCCTCCAGGTCCTATGAGGCAAATATTCTATTGCTGTCCATGTGTAGGGAATCTGTTTTTGGCCAAAGGACTCTCCTGCACTCTGCACATTCTACCAGTTGGGCAACCGGTGACTTACTTTTTGTCCATCCAATTACACATTTGTGAGCATCTACATGGATAGTGTTGTAGAGATAAGGCCACTGGCTACGGCATCAGACAGATTTGGAGTGGAAAATTAACCTCTCTTGAGTTTTCTTTGCTTACAAAATAGAAACAGTCATTATTTCACAGGATCAGTATGAGGATGAAGCAAACTCACAGAAGTCAAGTGCAATGCTTGGCACATGGTGGGTGTGTGTGATCAATACAAGGACAGGACTAGGGTGCCATCTAGAAGCATGTAACAGTTGGAGCAGAACGATAACACTGGGAAGACATGTAAAATGAATCTGTCTGCAACTCATACAACTCAATAACAAAAAAACAACCCAGTTGAAAAATGGGCAGAAGACCTAAATAGACATTTCTCCAAAGAAGACATACAGATGGCCAATAGGCACACGAAAAGCTGCTCATCATCGCTAATTACCAGAGAAATGCAAATCAAAACTACAGTGAGGTACTGCCTCACACCAGTCACAATGGCCATGATTAAAAAGTCTACAAATAACAAATGCTGGAGAGGGTGTGGAGAAAAGGGAACCCTCTTGCACTGTTGGTGGGAATGTAAATTGGTGCAGCCACTATGGAAAACAGTATGGAGGTTCCTCAAAAATCTAAAAACAGAGTTGCCATATGATCCAGCAATCCCACTCCCGGGCATATATCCAGATAAAACTATAATTCCAAAAGATACATGCACGCCTATGTTCATAGCAGCACTATTTACAATAGCCAAGGGGCTTCCCTGGTGGCGCGGTGGTTGAGAGTCTGCCTGCCGATGCAGGGGACACGGGTTCGTGCCCCGGTCCGGGAAGATCCCACATGCCGCGGAGCGGCTGGGCCCGTGAGCCATGGCCGCTGAGCCTGCGCGTCCGGAGCCTGTGCTCTGCAACGGGAGAGGCCACAACAGTGAGAGGCCCGCGTACCGCGAAAAAAAAAAAAAAAAAAAAAAAAAAGCCAAGATTGACAGATGAATGGATAAAGAAGTTGTGGTGTGTGTGTGTGTGTATACACACACACACACACACACACACACACACACACACACACACAGTGGAATACTACTCAGCCACAAAAAGGAATGAAATAATGCCATTTGCAGCAACATGGATGGACCTAGAGATTATCATACTAAGTGAAGTAAGCCTGACAGAGAAAGACAAATATCATATACATACCACTTATATGTGGAATCTAAAATACGACACAAATGAACATATCTACGAAACAGACTCACAGACATAGAGGACAGACTTGTGGCTGCCAAGGTTGGGGGGGATGGGGGAGTGATGGATTGGAAGTGTGGGATTAGCAGATGCAAACTACTATATATATAGGATGGATAAACAACAAGGTCCTACGGTATAGCATAGGGAACTATATTCAATAACCTGTGATGCACCATAATGGAAAAAAAATGAAAAGGAATATGTATATGTATAACTGAATCACTCTGCTGTACAGCAGAAATTAACACAACATGGTAAGTCAACTATATTTAAATAAAATTAAAAAAAATAAAACATATCTGTTTGCAGCTCTCCTGCTGCACCGCCATCTCCTCTCACTTGGGCCTTGAGTCAGCCTCCAAATTTGTCTTTTCCCAATCTGCTCATCCTAAGCATCTGGAGGGTCACAGTCCTCATGCTCCCTGCTGAAAACCTTTCAAGGTTTCCTACTGTTCTTAGAGTGAAGCAGACACTTCACGAGTCCTGCAGGCCCCGGCAGGCCCTGGTTTTGCCCACCACTCCAGCCACCTCACTGCAATTACAGCCACACTCATTTCTTTCTGCTGGTAGAACACACCAAACCTTTTTCCAGAGAGGAGCTTTTGTGCTTGCTGTTGTCTCTGCCGACAATTCTCTTCCCTTAGCTCTTCCTCTTAGCACAGATCTCCCCTTCTCACCCTTTAGTTTTCAACTCAAATATCACCTCTGCCAGGTGGTTTTCTCTGGTTACCCTTGGAAAAATCCATCTTCCTCATTCCTCTCTGTTAAGCCAACCTGTTTATTTCCTTCGTAACACTTGCTTTCACCTATAATAATCTTATTTTTAAATGTGTTTATGGTGTGTATCTCCACCAGAATTTCAGCTCTAGGAGAGCAGGGACTTTGTCTCTAGAGTCCTAGGACAAAAATGAGGGAAATGAGGTGAAAACTCAGAGAGGTTAGATGACATGACCCTTGTCATTCAACTGGCCAGTGACCAAGGTGGGATTTGAACCCAGACCCAAATTCCATGATCTCCATGTGATAGCAGATTGCTAGGGACTGTAGGTGAGGCTCAGAGATATTAGGGGTCCTGTCCTGGAAACCAGGCCAGTTTCAATGGTTGGCAGAGAAAAAGCCTAGAGGGGAAATCAAGCTGTGGCCTCCAGCCATAGCTTCATTTCTCCTTTGGGCAGGTGACAAGGTCTCAGGTACAGGTGAGCTCCTTCGTTGACCTGAACGGCAGCCAGGATGATGTGCAAAGCACAAGTACTGTGCTGAGCCCTAGGGGACTGAGAGGAAGAAGACAAATGACGCTAGGGAGCAAAGGCGAGGCGTGGGTGAAGGATGCTGGCTGCGATCCTGAGTGCATTCCTGTCCCTTAGCCCCGGATCCCCTGCTCTCCACTCCCCAGGTCTTAACACACAGAGGCGCTTTGAAGTTTGAGATTATCCCCAGACGCACTTGAAGCTAAACTAATTACCTTTAAGTGTCTAGACTTGTTTGGTTTTCAACTTGGAGAGAGCATCACAGAAAAGTTGGCTGTGATCCATCCTAGTTCCCAAACCCTGGGTCTTCCCACCTCCACCCCACCGGACTTGCTGTCTCTGCTCAGACACAAGGGGAAAGGCACGTTTTTATTCTTGGGAAAGAAATCCCCACTGGCCGGGAGGGCGTACCTGGGGTGAAAGTGAGCAATCAGGCTGATCTTGGAGATTCAAGAAGGGGAAAGGAAGAGGGAAGAAGGACTGGAGAGGAAAAAGTAAGGGAGCCACAGCACCTCAAGTGGAGCACGGCTCAGTAACCTTCTGCCTGGCCTCTGACTGATATTACGGAAGAAATCCAGCAAGAATTAGACTTTAGGTCTTAAGAGAAGAGAGTAAAGAGAACAGCCAAAAACAGCTGGTGGAGGGACTTCCCTGGAGGTCCAGGGGTTAAGACCCCGCACTTCTAATGCAGGGGGTGCGGGTTCGATCCCCGGTCGGGGAGCTAAGATCCCACATGCCTCACGGTGCAGCCAAAAAAAACCCCCCACCACCAACAAAAAAACCCAGTTGGTGGAAAAGCACCCCCTAGGCTACACGTCTCAGAATCTGGCCCCAGGGAAGTCAGGAGACTTGCCCCCAGAACCAGTGGCAGCCTCCCCCTTCCCCACATGACCTATCCCACTGAGTGTGGCTCCTGAACCAAGACAGGCAAGGACCACAGAAGCCTGGGAAGCCCTCGGCTGTGAGCTGCTGCTACTCCCACCGCAGCTGCCCTCTCCCCATCCATCCTGCACTCTCCTTCCCAAAGGGAACCAGGGCTCACACCAGGGTGACACATTCCTCTTCTGTCCCTTTCTGGAATATGGAGATTAGAGGCATGGAGTTGAAAAGGGATCTGTCTGGACTCAGGAAGTTGAGAAATACTACTACTCACCCTCCCATCACAGGCCGGAGGGGAAGCAGCTACGGCCTTGCCCACATCAAACCCCAAACCCACACTTCCGGGCTGGGGAGAGCAAGGATCCCTAGCTGCCCTCCTGTCCGCCCTCCCCATCTGGAAAGGTCACCCACGAGATCAGGATGCTAGCCTCTATGGGACTTCCCTGGCAGTCCAGTGGTTAAGACTCCACACTTTCAGTGCAGGGGGCATGGGATCCCTGGTCAGGGAACTAAGATCCCACATGCTGCGTGGTGAGGCCAAAAAAAAAGGATGCTAGCCTCTAGCCTTCATGCCTCCTCCTCAGCTTGGATCATTTCCCTTCCTGTTCCCGTTCCCTACCTTCTCTCCTTCCTTCCTTAACGCCCTCCCCACCACCACCCAGGCCAGGCTGGGGGGCATCTCTACCAGTACTCTGCCTGGTACTCACCTGCCAGGGGCCTCCATCCAGGGCACCCACTGGGCATGGGCGGTGGTGCTGCCAGTGGAGCAGTGGGAGGGCTAGCTCGCACCCTGAGGGAGCCTCCGCCAGCACCCAGGGCTAGAGGGGCCGGTGCTGCCCACCCTAGAAAACACCCAGCCAGGTGTGTCCTCTATAAGTGCCGAGTAATGTCACCTGCAGGCTGAGCAGAGCTGATGAGGCTGCAGTGTCGGGGTTCATTTGGTCATTTATTCAACGAATATTTCTTCAGCATCTGACAAGTGCCAAGTACCCTGCAAAGTGCAGGTGGAGGGGCAAGGAAGGAAGGAGAGGAGTTAAGTGCATAGAAGAAAAAAAAGGAAAGCCAGCCATTTTAAATATGCTTTTGTGTGTGTGTTGTACAGTAGTTAAATTTCTGTGCAGAAACATAAATGTCCTGAATTCTTATATTGGTATTCTGTATTGGTTAAAGAATATCATGCATGTAATTTATTTAGAAATGCAGAACATTCTATTAAATGTATATGCATGTTGTTAGGATTATACCAAGGTTTCTTTCATTAGGAGCAGATTGTTTTGGCATAACTGTAACTTATGAATGAATGTTAAATAAAATACACAGATTTATTTTCATTATAAAAAAAAAAAGAAAGAAAGAAAAGCCAGAGATAAAAGGGCCAGGTGTGTGTGTGTCCACTACTTCAGCTGCGGTGTCCAGGCAAGGCCTCTGAGAAGGTGGCTTTCAAGAAGAGCCAGCCAGTAGAATGGTCCCCTGAAGGCGAACCACAGGTGCAGAGGCCCTGAGGTAGGAATGGGCTTGGGTTTGGGGGGTTTAGAGCAGGGGGTCTCCAGTGGGGTGATCTGGCAATATCTGGAGACAAGGCATTTTTGACTGTCACGATCGGGGGGTGTCACCGGCATCTGGTAGCTGGAGCACAGGACAGCTCCCACGACAAAGAATTATCTGACCTGAACTGTCGATAGTGCTGAAGTTGAGAAACCTGGCTTTAGAGAACAGAAAGAAAACATGAGTTTAGAGCCTCAGTTCTGCCACTGAGTGTGGCTTGGAGTAAGTGATTTCAGTTCTGTGCCTCTGTTTCCTCACTTGTAAAATGGAAGTAACCACACTTGCCCTGTCACAGGACTTTATTATGAACACAAAAAGAAGTGAGAGCGCAGAATGTACTGGAAAAAATCACCAACGCTGGTCATCGTGTTATGTCTCATTGTTCTCCAGGACAATTCTCTGAGCCATCTGATTATACAATGGGGTTTATCTGAGAAGAGAAGCACCCCGGGGCTGCACCCCCAGAACAGACCCTGGCCTGGCCACAGAGGTCTCAGCGTGAATGCTCACCCCCATTACACCCGTGAACTGGGGAACAGGCACAGACTGGGCTGCAAGATGTAATCCTCCCCTCTGTTGGTGCAAAGCCTTGAGCCCTCTCTGGGCTCAGTTTCCAACCACAGCATGAGGGGCTAGATTCATTTCAGCTCCTTTTTGAGACCTAAGAATTTAATGAGAGTCATCGATCCCTTCCTCCCAAAAATGTACCCCCCCACCCTGCTCCAACTTTTTGGCTATAACTTCCTAGCATTCCTTGACCCCGAATACCCTTCGATGCACCCAGTTTAAAAAGAGATTAATACATCCTGCTCTGGGGGATCAAATGTGAGCTTTGGGGTTCCGGGGAGGAACGAATAACTTGGCCTTAGATTATTGACGTAACTAATGACTCCCTGCTTCCCTTCAGGGACCAGGGAGGTGGAAGCAAGGGGAGGAAGTGAACTAAAGAAATTGTGTGTCACCTCAGTGCAGCCCTACCTCCCACGCTCAGACCCCAGGGTCCTGCAGCCTATTTCCCAAGACTTGGACAGACCTCGGACCTACTTCAAAGGGAGTCAGAAGGTGGAAGGCTGGTCGGAGGAGGCAGCGACCTACCCTGGGATGAACCAGGCTCCCTCAGGCAAGGTTTTCACCAAAGCTCACCCCAGTTCCTGATGGGCCACTATTAGAGATTTCTTCTATTTCATTCTAATTTTAATCGATTTTTAAAATACCGAAATCCTATAAAAAAATCACCTAAGTAACTCGTGCAGAACTGACAACTGTTAAAATGTTGCCATATTTGTTTCGGAAATAAAACATCTCCAAGTGGAAATCCCCCTTCCCTACTCCTTTTTCCTGCCCCACATCTCCCTCCCCAAGGGGAATCCCGATCGTGAATTTTGTGGGTATATTTGCTTATCATTAAATGTATTTTTAACATATAAGGATACTCTACCTATTGCTTTGGTTTTTGCTTTATAGAAATGGTATCCTGTTTTGTGTATCACTCTGCGACCTTGATTGCTTTATTCAACACTTTATATCCGGGGTCCATTCGTGTCCCTTCTTTGCCTGCAGGAGTGATGATCTGATCCTCACACTTCCTTCACCAGTCCCTACTCAGATGTTTCCATTTCATTGCAAGAACCCTCTGGTAGATGATTACTTCTCCACATACCTCGGAGTTGAGTTTTTCTAAGATTTATTTTGAGTCTTGGAAGATGTCTAGTTTTTAGAGCACCCCCCCTACCGCCTTAAGCTGAAACCCCTGAGGAGAGGAGGCATCTGAGTCCCTTATAGACCAGTACATCAGAGGGCACAAAGAGTGGGAGGAGAGGCCCCAAATCACACTTCACCATATTATCCGGGGGTGGGGGAGCCTTGGCCAAACAGAGAGGTCATCCAGCTGCAGGTGATGGAGGACTTCCTTGCTCTGAGGCAGCCTGGAGGCTGAGGACAGCATCTTCCATGGCCGAATCCCAAACTCTGGAGCCATGCAAGACCTCAGAGATCCTTTACCCCAATTCCTTCACTGCACAGAGGCGACACGGAGGTCCAGAGCAAGGAAGGGACTTGACCAGGTCACGTCACAACTTCTGGACCCGAAACTAGTATCCTTTCCATTTTATCAACAGCACAGGAACAACTGGGTTCCATTTTCCAGACTGGAGGGCTGGGGGCCGTTCCTGGCTCCATGTGGGGCATGTGTGTGAGGATGGGATGTGGGGAGTGTGTGTAAGGCTGCCTGATACACATGGGATTCCATCCTGTGGGCGGGCGGCACTGATCCATTCAGAGATGCTCAGCCGTGGGTGTGGTGCCTGAGAAGACAGAAGAAGCTGCCGCGGGCTCTGCGTGGGCCCCAGCCGTGGGTGGCAGAGGTGGCCGGCCTCCAGGAATGGCTGGTGGCTGCTGGGCTGGGACCGGAGCTCTGAGTGCATCACTAGTCCAGGACAACTTCTAATCTTGGCCATGGCAACCACACCTTTGCGTTCTCATGTTCAGTTCCATCTGTGGGACTTAGAGAACTTCACACTCACTATTATTCATCCACATGGTCCTCAGGGTAGACCACGTGCAAACATCAGGTGGCGAGAAGGAGAGGGGCAAGTCCTCTCACAGAGAACTTGAACGTGGACCTCAGCTTCCACGCATCATGCAGGATCTTAGTTCCCCGACCAGGGATCGAACCTGCATCCCCTGCAGTGGAAGCTCGGAGTCTTAACCACTGGACCACCAGGAAATTCCCTCAGCTTCCTTTATTTTAAAGAATTTTTATTGGAGTACAGTTGATTTACAATACTGTGACCCTCAGCTTCCTAAAGGAAGAAAATGACCCTCTTCCAGACCTGCTCTTGTCTCCTTACTGAAGGAAGCCCCGCCTACCATGGGAAGCCCCTTCCTCTGGGCCCACAGTTGCTACTCAGCTCACTTGCCACTCAGCCAGCACAGTCTGCAGACAGTTCTTGCATTACTGAGTTTTTCAGAAGTGAAGGGTTATCTCTCCAATGATCTTTAAACCGCCTTGAAGGCCAGGATGGCGCCAAAGCTTCCTAGTATCTGACATCGTATTGAGTATAGTGCTAAGAACACAATCGGTGCTAAATAGATGTTTTTAATAAAATCAGCTCACAGGGAGCTCAGGCATTACTGGCCAAGCTCGTGGAAAGGAAGACATGTGACTTCAACTGGGGTCCCACACATGTGGATTGGAAGCCAAGTCTATAAAACTAGATTCCAAATCTGGTTTCAACCCAAACTTTCATCTCTTGGACTTCATTTGAGTCACCTGGTCACCTTGGGAAGAAGGAAATTTACCCTCTCCTTGACCTCCTACTCCTTTTCAAAGTTTTGGGCCAAGACAAAGAAATATCAGGCAGAGTCTCTGTTTTCAGTGGGTTGGTTGAAAGACAAGGCAGATACACTTAAAAAGAGTTTAAAAGGCAGCACCAGTATAACTAAAGATGCAAGATGAACTGGCAAGACTGTGCTGGATTAGAGCCAGCTCTCTGCCTCCAGCACATGATAAGTTTTTAATTTTTTCTCTTGTTTAGAAGTGAGGTAAAGATTCTCACTCTACTTCCTGCCTGTTATGGACTAAATGTTTGTGGCCCCCTAAAATTCATATGTTGAAGCCCTAACCCCCAATGATGGTGTCAGGAGGTAATTAGTTTTAGATGAAACTGTGGGTGGGGTCCTCATGATGGGATTAGTGCCCGTATAAGAAGAGACTGGAGCGCTCTTGTCTTCTCTCTCCCTCTCTCCCCATGCCACTGCCCCCATCCTCCCCTCCTTGCTTCCTCCCTCTCCCTCTCCCCTCAGTGGGAGGACAAAGTAAAAAGACAGCCATCTACAAGCCAGGAAGAGAGGTCTCACCAGAGACAGAATCTGAAAGTGCCTTGATCTTGGTCTTCCCAACCTCCAGAACTGTGAGAAGTAAATGTCTATTGTTTAAGCCCCCCAGTCTGTGGTACTTTGTTATAGCAGCAGAGCCGACTAGGACACGGTGCCCCCCCCCCCCGCCACTGCCCAGACACCTGGCAGAAGATGCTTATCTGGGCCGACAGGTCACCCTGTTTCTGGCATTGTCCCTTCCTTACATTCGTCCCTCCTGCTTCTCTGTCCACATGGTGCTGATAGCCCCAGAGTGTGCAGATCTGCCATTCTTCGTGGGGAGCTCTATAATGGATGGACACTCGGTGGGAAGTCAGGGACTCAGAGCTCTAATCCTGGTTCTGGGAGAACAGCAACCAGGTCTCTTTCTGGCTCCATCTGCTGTGACTTGCCTGCCCCTTCAGGTAAACTCCCTCAGGGCAGGGCCTGTGCCTGCACAGTTGTGGGTCCACAGGAGGGAACCGTCATGTACGATGCATTCATCAGGTCCCATCCATGGAGTGAGCTCTACCTGCATTATTGCATTAGGCCCTCGACAGAGAATCACAGATTGATGGATCTGTTTTGTCATCTGGCAGAAGAGATAACCTTTCAGCATCTCAATTTCCTTCTGTGTTAGATAAGCACAGCTGATACCCACTTCACAGAGCAACTGTGAGGATTAAATGAAATCGTGTTTATGAAAATGCTTGACCACAATAAGAAGAACAGTACACGATGGATGAATTTAAACCAAAGTGCTTGTGAAATAATAAAGCAGTACGGAAAGGTGCTAGACCTAGATCCTCCTATATCGTGAAGTTAAAAGAGCAGGTCTTTAGGGAAGGACTACATACCCCCGCCCCCACTATCTCCCTGTGGTGGCAGGCTGGGACTTGGCAGCTGCCAGACGGGCCTCTCAGTCTCCAGGAGGGTAGCTGGGGCTTGCAGAGATGTGACAGCAGTCCCGTGGCATCTGCCAGCTGGGCTTGGGGTGGGGGGTGCTGGCTGTACTACGCTGGTGGGCAGGCCCCCAGCCAGCTCCCAAGCAGAGGTCTCTCTGGGGCTAAATGGGGCGCGTGCCCAGGATTAATTGACTCCCCTTTCAAGATGTCTCTCCCTCTGCCCCTCTGCCCCTCCCCTCAGCATGTTGCCTGATTCAGCTTTCCTTATCTGGAATTCCAGTGCTAGTATTCCTGTCCTTGACCTCTCCTCCCATTTGCTGTTCTAAAGGAGGGTCAGGGCAGGGGTGAGCCTGGGAGCTGGTTAATCATCTCAGACTAGCCTGCAAACCTCCCAGCGCTTGGCTTGCTAATGCCTGGAGGGCTCCACTTGCAAAGCTCAGTACATTTTCTGTTTTTTTCTTTTTTTTTTTTTGGAGCGAATGGATGAATGAAAGAGAGGCGAGGATGGAGGAGGGAGAGGGTGGGGAGTGTGGGCAGCGTGAGGAGAGGTTGAGGGTGCGGAGGGGGGGCAGGGGCCCACGCGGCTCTCAATTAAGTGCACTTGGGTTCCGTGGAAAGGCAGAGTGAAAGGGAAATCGCTGGCAGGCTGAGTCATTCCACTGGGGTGAACAATCGGAAGCAATTCTGCTTCCCACTGCTGGGGAGGAATCAAAAGCCATTCTGCCCCGCAGCCTTTTGTGTGCAGGCCTTGGTGCTCAGCTGCTGGCGGAGCCTTCCTTCGACTCGGTGGGCAGCTTGTGTGCTAGCAGCGCTGATTGACAGTTCTCCCCAGGAACACTATTACCCACCGATCCCAACCTGCCCTTCTCCCTTCCAAAAATACAGCCACAGTTACATGCAAAGCTCATGCAAATTTAACCCCACAGCTGCTAGTGCAGCGGCTGCTCCCACATGAGGGAGCAGAAGGCGAGCCTCATGCACATTCATGACTTGGGTACCACCAGGCACCAGGGCCCTATGAGCTGGGCAGCGCCGGTGAGGGGAGCCGCTTCTCCTCCTAGCGAAGGGGGCAGCAGCTAAAGAACCAGATCTTAAATGGAGGAGTGGGTGAGACATCCAGGAGGTCTGGGAATCTGGCTGGACTCCTTCCCATCTCCTGGAACGTTCCTGGAATGCTCCTGGAACCCAGGACCATTAGGACTTTGGAGGGCAGAATGCAGGGGACAGATGGACCCCCTCTCTGCTTAACCCTTGCCACCCTAGAGTGCAGACTGAGTGGGTACCTTTTGGAAGGGTAATTTGCAGATACTAGGTCTGCATCAGAACCAACAGGGTCTCGGACAGGGATTCAAACTTAGGTTTGACCTATTTACCATCTTGGTGGTTCCCTAAAGGATTCTGAGTTCAGGTTCAGGTTCAGGTTCAGTAGGGACGAATCTGTATTAAATTAGCCATGTGGGCCCTGGGCTTAGGAAAGGGCAGTGGCGACACACTGTTAGCTATGTGACATCCCTGGTCCAGGTACCAAAGTTGGTACCTGGTTAGCCTTTGGCAAATCATATGACCCAGCATCTTAAATTCAGTGGGAGGTGTCTCAAGTTCCCTCAGGATCTCTGACGCTGTGGAATCCCTTTGTGGCTCCACCTCTACAGAATTTTGACCCTTCCTTTCTCTGACCCAGCCCCACACTGTGGTCCTTTTCACTCTTCAGACCAGGTTCCTTGGTCTGAGGAAAACCCAGCAGGGGAGCGCCCTCACATTCCATATCATCACAGGAGCCAGGGAGAGGGAAAGGCAGGGAGCCTCTCACTAATGCAGTGCCACTTGAGCAGAAAAAGGGCTCTAGACCCCTTCCATGGCATCACAGAGACACCCACCTAATTACCCCACCTGCGTATGAGGCCTGTCCTAAGGGGGCGGGAGCCCCCGGGCAATCTGCAGGATGGGAAATAAGTTGGTACCAGATCACAGGTGGAAAAACAGAATGCAGAAAAGCTCTTAGAGCCCAGAGGTGCTGCTTCAATGCTCCATGATAAGAGGCTATGAGGCCCAAAGAGGTGGGGTGACTTGTCCAAGGCCACACAGCAAGGCAAGAGCAGAGATGGGGCTGGAAGCCTGGTCTCCTGGCTTCCTAGCCAGCTTTCTCCCCACTTACAACTTTCTTTAACAAGAGAGAAGGAAGGGCTGGAGTGAAAATATCATTCTATGCTGCGAGGTACTGCTTTAAAAATACTCAGATCAAAGGATCTAGACCAAAGATGAAACGAAGTCCCCTACCCCGCATATCAGCAACCTGTGATGTGTTACCATCAGCCATAAACAGGGGCCGAGCGCAGGTGAGAAATGGTATCTTTCCACAAAAAAATCAATGGCAAACTGGAGCTCATAAGTTTGGTTGGTGCAGGGGCATGTCAAGGGACAGAGGTAGCAAAACAGAGTAGAAAGAAGCAGGTAGAGTAGAAAGCCCTCAACCACCTACAACATCCCTGGGAGAGCTCTGCTTCAGGAATAGAAGGGGGAGATCTTACAGCAGAAGGCACTGAGTCTTCTAGAAGGCAGGTAGGTGTGGGAGAAGGATGGCGGGTAGGTGGAGGAGGGGAGTGCTTGTCCTAAAGAAGCTCCCCTTCCCTCCTCACTTCTGCCCTCATCGCCACCACAGACTGGCTTTTATACACACTGAGTGTATTCAGTATGTGTGAATGTGTACATGGGGTGCAGTGGAAGGGGGCGGGGGGAGTACCTGGTAGGTTTCAGAACTCAGAAGGGGATTGGCATTGGGGAAGCCCTTGCTCTGGATGCCGGAAATGACCTAGAATAGCTTGAAGAGTTTAAACTGGTCCCTTAGGGAGTGTGGCCTTCGGTATTTGGAGTTGTCCATGTGCACCTGAGTGTGTTTTGTGCGCTCAAAGGCATGGCCTGTCTGTTGAGATCTCTGTGCACAGCAGGGGAACACGCCCCCCTCCCCGGCCCCGGCCGCCACTGTTCCTGATGAGTCTCGACATGTCCCGAGTTAATCCTCTCTTGATGCATCTGATGTGTCTAGCTGGGGAATTCTGACTTCTGTGTCACCTCTGCCCTGATTTCTCAGCCTCCTGCTTCCTCCTCCAGGGCGTGCTCCTGGCGGTGAACTGGCAGCCTCACATCCAGCAAAGGAGCCTCTGGTGAGCATCAAGCAGCCCCCCTACCTTCCCGGAGCCTGCGGCCCCCACTGGCCCTGACAGTGAGATAATTAACCTCTCTTCCAAGCCCAGGGATCCCACAGGGCTGGCCCATGGCTGCCCCTAAGTCCTCACTACTGTCCACTCCACATCTGTGACACTTTACCTGTTAGGAGTACTACCTGACAGAGCCACAGGTGTGTAAAGGGGCTCTGAAGTGCCACGTGGAGACGCTGGGCCTTGGAGGTCCCTCCAGCTGCGCTCCTATCCCTCTTTGCCCTTCATGTTCCAGTGATGCTGAAGAGCTCCTGGTTCCCTAACTTGCCTCTCAGTGCTTTCTATCACACTCCTCCCTCTGCCAGGATGACCTCCCTGACCTTGGCTGCTTCGCGGGGAAAGACGGACAAGTACCCTTCCTCCCCCGTTGCCTTCTTCAATGTGTCTGAAGGAAGCAAGGCCAGCTCTACACCCTGCTAGCAAATCAAATCCAAGACCACAAATACCCACTCCCTGCACTCTGGGGGAGGAAGAGGGCTGGGCACACGGCAGCTGCTGCTGGAGATCTCAGAGCA
The DNA here is from genome assembly GCF_949987515.2 of Delphinus delphis. Taxonomy (NCBI): domain Eukaryota; kingdom Metazoa; phylum Chordata; class Mammalia; order Artiodactyla; family Delphinidae; genus Delphinus; species Delphinus delphis. Next base: position 97,316,688 of record NC_082688.1, read on the forward strand.
GATGCTGAGATCTGGGCAGGAAGAGGGCACCTCCACCTGGGGGTTCTTAAAGAACCCTCTGCAACATCTCCTGTGCTGTCGTTTTGAGCTGGTATAGCACATTGGGTCACCCAATCTCCCAATGCCTCTATGGACAAAAACCATATCTATTTCATTGGATTTCTATGAGGATTAAATGAGCAATGTCAGGAGAACCCTACACTCAGCACCCAGTACATCGTAAGCACTCAATAATTGTTAGCTATCATTGTTCAGTATCTCAAACACTATTCATCTTTCAAGGCCCGCCGCAAGTGCCGCCTCCTTCCCAGATGAATTCAAGGCATGTCAATCTCCAGATTCTTTGGGACAATGGATCTCAAAGTGTGGTCCCCAGACCAGTAGCAGCAGCTTCACCAAGGACCTTGTTAGAAATGCACATTCTCAGGCCCACCCAACCCAGACTACTGAGACCCAACAAACTGTTTCAATGGCCCTCCAGAGGATTCGGAGGCAGGCTAAAGTTTGAGAACCACTGTTCCGGTATTTTCTTTGTGTTCTATCATCATACTGATTATAGCCTGATTATAGCTTACAATAAGCTCCTTGAGGGTAGGCATCATGTCTTATAGTCCAAGGAAGCTGGGGAAGTCCTTGTATTTTGAGTTCCATGAGCATTTAAATTAGATTTTACCTGAATAATTCCTAACCTTGCACCTCCTCCCCACCTTCCCCATCTGCTCAAACTTCCTATCCACCCGAGGCCCTGGGGAAAATATTACTCCACTCAGTAAAAGACTATCTCCCTCCCTTCCTCCCTCTCTCTCTTCCATCTTCCCAGGTGGCCACTTGGGGCTCATAAAATTGACAGTGAGTAGAGAGTAGGGGTGGAGCACACTTCTGGAGTGTCAGGAAACTCCAGATATTTCAGAGTTTGGACGAGGGGTATAAGACATTGTCCCTGCCCCGGGACTGTTATGAAGACTTCTTGGGCTGAGCTGTCCTCTCAAAATGCAAAACCAGGGCACAGGTTCTGGATCTCATTCCCTAGCACACAGATTCCTTCCAGGATACCCCTGAGTAGCTTGAGTATTGTGACCCATTGCATTGTAGCCAGGTGGAAAAGAGCAGAGGGTACCAGGACTTCCCGATCACCATTGTATTGGCTATGGGGCTCCTTTCCGGGGCTTGTGGGCAGTGTCACTGAAAGATGGGGGTGACTACAGCCAAGGAGACATGCATGAAGCATCAACATGCCAGCCAGACTTGGTTCTCTCTCTGTCCAACTAAAGCCACTGATTAGCAAGCATAAGCTTTCCCAGGGACACAGAAGCTTTGAACACAGCACAGGCTGTAGGTAGGGTGACCAGATAATTTGGACACTTTAAGAGCGAATAGGATCACTAGTATTAAATACACCAGGACAGCAGACATAAACTGGGATGTGTGGTCACCTTACGTATCAGCCATATTTCCTCCCATGAGCACCAGGCCAGGGGTAAGGATATCAAGGAGGGAGTCTGACATCTCTTGAGCCCTTGTCCCCTCCCCTCAGTCACTTAGCATTTCGTTGACTACACAAGGGACAAGGAATGGGAAGCAGCTAGGAAGTAGTGAGTCCCAGCCAAATGGACCACTTACCAGGTGCTTTCTGTACAGTGGTCCGTAGGGAGCTGTGGCACCATATACTTCAAGCACCTTTGCACTGGGTCCTGACCTCATCTGTCCTCACAGCAACCCTGGGCAGGTATTGAAAGCAGAGGGGTCACAGCTAGAAGAGCTGATTCTAGAACCCAGGACTTGCTGGTCATGGGCCAGAGTTCATCCGCTGCCTCAGAAAGCCTAGTCACAGGCTAAGCAAGGTGAAGGCAGGATTGATACACCAGCGGGGCAGGCCCACCTGCATGTCAACCTCCCAGTACATGTGTCAGCAGACGCTGCTGGGAGCACCCCTGTCTTTGTTCGACGTTCCCAAGTATTTGGTGAGCACTTATTATGTGCGTATAATGATGATGATGGTGTGTCATCGTCAGGGCCCTGTAGATAAAGCAGTGAGCGAACAGAGTCTGCCCTTACCGGCATGTAAAATCATGTCAGGAAGTAACAAATCCCGCTTGCCTTCAAGGCCCTGTACAGTCTAACCTCAATCTCCCTTTTCTCTTCAGCTCCCATTGTGGCACTTCCCAACTGGTCCCAATACACAGGGTCATTGACACTCAGGGGTGCACCTGACATCAAGAGTGACCTTGCCAGCATCCCTGAAGCCCTCGGGATTTTCCTGTCTCCATGCCTTTGCTCTTGGGGCTTCTTCCCATCTGAAGCACAGCTCCTTTCTCTCTCTCTCTCTCTGATCCAGCCCTCCCCAGTTTCTTCTGCTCAGCAGACTTTGTATTGTTGGGCAGTGCTTTTGTCAGCTAGTGAACTCCTTTGAGCCCAGATTCTGAGGGACACAGCAAAGGATCAAGATCTCCTAGTAAGCCTGGGCTTTGACTACCGACTTTTGTACTTCTCAAGTCATATCTATTAAACCTTCTTCACTCTAAGCCCTGTACCCACCTCTGCATCTCACCCCCTGCAGGTGACTTCATTTCTACAATACAGAGCTAAGTAGAAGCATTGGGAGGAAACGCCCTCAATTCCTTCAACTCCTAAACTTACCTCCAATTGACACGATTCCTGCCTCTTTTTGCCTGTCACAGTGAACTGTCCTCGCATCAGGCTAAGCCTTCCAGCCGTGGTATGATTCCATCAACTCCAACCTTCCTAGACGTCTGGTTCTAAGAATTATGTTCTTTTCCCTCTATTTCTTCAAGTTCTTGCTTTCTGTTATTCTCCCCCACGAGCACTTAAGCATGCACGAGTCTACCAACTCCAAAGAAACATACCAGCTCTTGAACTCCATTTTCCCTCCAGGAACCATCGTCTTTCCTCCTGTGCACAGCCAAGCTTCTTGAGAGAGAAGGCTATCCTCACCTTTGCCCCTTGCTCCTTCCCACTTGGCCTCAGTCTACAAACGCCTGGCTTCTGTCCCTACCAATCCACTAGAACTGCTCTCCAGGGATGTTGCTAAGCCAACGAATAACTTTTCAATAATTATCAAACTTGACTTCCCAGTCACTCCATATTTTTTTTTCCCCACTCCATCCTTTTGGAGATACTCTTTCCTTGGCTTACATGATATTACAATCTCTTGACTTTCCTCCTATCACCTTTGACCTCTCTCACTGTCACTTTTATTTCTTTCACCCTGAAATGCTGGTGTTCTTCAAGGGTCCATTGTGAACCCTGTTCTCTTCCCCTGGTTGGCCCATCTTTTCCCATGGCTTCAACTGCATCCATATGGTGATGAATTTTGGATCCAGGTCTGCAGCCCAAACCTTTCTCCCAAGCTCCTGACTTGAATATCCAACTGCCTGCTGGCCATCTTCACTGGGATGGGCTGACACATCTGAAACTAACATGTCCGAAATGGGATTCACCATTCTCTCCTCCCTGCCATTACCCACCTTCCCCCCACACGTCCCTCCTTCTGGGCTCCTAGGCTTGGAGAATGGCACAGCCCAGCCAAAAATCTTGATTCTGAGAAATCTGACCAAGCCAGGAACCCCTGATTCCTTCTTCTCTCTCACTCTTATATCTGATCAGTGACTAAGTCCTATCTTATTACTGATTTCCCTGCAAATCCACTGCACTGTCTTAGTCTAAGTTTCTATTCTAGTTCCCTTGGGATATTGACAGGCTTGTTTTTTGCTCTTTTCCAAGCTTGCCCAAGGATTCCCTAATGTGGCAGAGAAGGCCTTCGAGATTAGGACTGTTTATCTTGTATCTTCATATTATATGGTACCACAGCCCTCCCTTCCCTCACCTCCTCCCATTCTGACCGACTTGAGCTCTGTAATTGTATAGTATCTTCCACTGAGCTTCTCCCAGGTTTTCCCACACTGCTCCCTACACCTAAGTCCCCAGGACTTTGCTGAGACAGGGCTTCCAGTCTGAGGCCTTCCTACATGTCCTCAACATACCCTCTGCTTATTCTTATCACGGCCTCAATCACCCCACAGTGCAAGTCCTCTTCATTCATGTCTCTTTCTCCACAGACTATAAGACTGTTTTCTTCAGTGCTGTATTCCTAACTCCTAGCATCGTACATAGTCTACAGTTCCACAAACGTTTGCTGAATGAATGGAGAAGCATATGTTTAAAAATCGTACTCTATTTCAGGGTGCATGGGTTCTGTGAGCTGCGACACCACAAAACAGTTCACAGCGGTGTTTATGAAAATTTCATCCCTAAGCCCCACCCTGGGGGGGGGGGGTCCCTGGAATGCATTAGGCAACCTGGAGCACAGCTGTGACCATCCCAGCCCTGCCACGCTCTAGAGGAGGCTCCTTTGTGTGGCACTAGTGCCTCAGTGGCACCCTCGTCTGAGTGTCCGGACCAGGGCTAGGGGCGTGTTGGAGTTTGTAGGCCTGTGTGTTAGACCTTCGTCGTGCACTAAGTGAACAGCTTAATGATTTGACCTGCTAATTGTGTGTGTGCGTTGCATTCAGTGCCCCTATCAGTGTTGGGTTTTTCTAAGTCATCTATACTCTGAGCTCCACTTTGTGCAAAGAATCTGGGACTCACAGAGTGACCACCTGTCCTGTTGTGCTAGGAACTTTCCTAGGATGCGAGACTTCAGCCCTAGAACTGGGAAAGTCCCAGAAAAACTGGGATGAGTTGGTGGTCTTATCGAGTCTGGAAGTTGGGATTAGTACAAGAGAAGATTGAATTAGTCCTGGTGATACCCTGACCTGCCCCTTGGCCTCTGAGTCGCTGCCTGGGGTGATGTGATCAGAAACCAAGGTAGCGTGGCTGCCTCCATTACCTCTCAGGCTGTGATCTTCGGATCGTGGAGGGAGCTGTCTGTCGGGCTGTGTCATGAATTGGGGGGCAGGGGGCAAAGAAGAATGTGTATGGAGGGGATAGGTGAATCATTAAGTTGGGGGGGAGAAAGAAAGGGAAGAACTGAGCATATGGGTTGGCCCCCATCCCCATCCTTCCCACAGACACCAGAGAGACAGGTAAGCAGCAAGTGGGGGAAGGGCCTGAAAGAGGTGGAGGAGGTCTAAGAGGATCTGGGAGGGGAAGGGTCCAAAAGGCTGAGGGCAAATCTCAGGGGAGGGGAAGAGCATGGAAAGAAAAAGATGGAGAGGGAGGAAGATGGAAAGTGCCATTTGGTCCAGTCTGCTCTGGAGGGACCAGACAGGGATGCTGGGCTGGGGGTGGGGCTTCATTGTGATGTAAATGCAGTCATAGTGAGGAAGGGTGAGGGTTCACTGCAAAAACAGCAGTGGAGATGAATGTAGAGATTATATCAGAGCTGCTGGTTATGGAGATCTGATTTCTTTTGTGCAGATGTCACATGCCGGGTAAGCTGTTATTAACTAGAAGAAGTCAGGGCTTAGCAGAAGGGAGATGTGTGGTTGAGTGCATCTTAGCATGTCAGGAGAAATCACGTAGCCTGCAGAAATGAAGGCAGCTTTCAGGGACAGGGGCACATTTTAATAGGAAGAGACATCTGTAAAGCTAGTAGCTACTACTCTTTCTTCCATTACCAACAAAAAAAATTTTTTTAAATAGTAATATATAGATAGATAATGACAGCACAATTAAACGAATAAAAAACCAAAAATTAAAACAAAAAACAAATTTAATTAAAAAAATAAAATAATTTAAAATAAATAATGAAATCCTGGGATATAGTTGTTTTGGTTTATTCGTTTTTTTAAAAATTTTTAAATTTAATTTTATTTACTTTTTTATACAGTAGGCTCTTATCAGTCATCAATTTTATACACATCAGTGTATACATGTCAATCCGAATCACCCAAACTGTCCTAAAAGCACCTACCTTCTGCTCTGTTTCTACCCACCGCAGAGCCAAGAATCTCATGCAAGGTTCCCAATGACAGGATGTATCTGGGCCCTCTGTGTCTATTGCCAATCCTGGCTTAGCGCAGGGTTTGGGGCTTCTGGGACTGGAGGGAAGGGGGCAGTAAGAGATTGTGTGTGAGAGCCCCTCCATGCAACCAGGAGCAGCCCGTGCCTCAGCAAAGAAGGGTAGAAATAGCCCCACTGACTGTGAGTCCCTTGGAATGTCTCACCACGGTATCATTTAGCACAGTGCCTGGCACACAGTTGAGCTCAATAAATATTCAGTGAAGGTGTATATAAAATAGATACCCAACAAGGACTATAACACAGGGAACTATTCTCAATATTTTGTAATAACCTATAAGGGAAAAGAATCCGATAAAGAATATATATACACACACACACATATATATATATACACATATATATATATATATGACATAACTGAATCACTTTGCTGTACACCTAAAAGTAACACAACATTGTAAATCAACTATACCTCAATAAACAAAGTTTAAAATAACATGTTTTTTAAAAGTTCAGTGAATGAATGAATGAACTTCCTGACTTAGGTCTCTCCTAGCGCAAATGGATCTTCCCCATTGCAGCAGCTGGAAGTTTCATTTCTAAAACACAGACCTGATTGCTTGAGGCTGAGATCCTTTACAGCCCTTGGCAACAATTGTCCTAATTTCCTTCCTCAGAGACCTGCACTCCCAGGGTGCTCATGATTCCACATGATCTGGTCCCAGCCCCCTTTTCCAGCTCTGTTTCGCCTTTCACCCTCCCCTCGTTGCTCACCATTTCCTCCAAATACCACTCAGCACATCCTGCCCTCAGAGCCTTGCTCAGGCTGTTGGCTTAACCTAGAATCTCTTTTACCACTTGTCCCTGTGACCCCAGCCTTCAGCCTGTGATAACCCACCCTTTAAAGTCCCACTCAAATATCATTTCCTCCGGGAAGCCTTCCTGTGTCTTCCTTGCTTCTTTGTGTGTCATTTCACAACAGGGGGCCTGGAGAGAGCTGATGCCCCACACTGATTTCACCTTCCCTTGCTAAGTCTCTCGTTCTTTACCTACATCCTACACTAGTTTTTGAGTTTCCTGAACACTAATGCTGTTTTCTGTGTCTCCACAAACTCGGCCAAACGACTCTTAAAGGAAGGAGGAAGGGAAGCCAAAGAGGTTGGAAGAAGAAATGTTAGTGGGTTGGTATTTAAAATGGCAGATCCCTAGCTTTTTGCCTCAGAAATTGCTGTCGTCAGCACTGAACTTCCTTCTCCTGATTCAGCTTCTAACCCAAGAAGTAGAATGGCTACTGAAAGAGTGGCGCTGAAGGAGCCCTGGACCACCCTCCTATCAGGGCGGTAGTGAAGATGCACTCATTCCCTTAGGCCCACCACCCCCACCCCACCCCCACCCTGTTTCATCAGAGAAAAAAATTGGCCTTGACCCTCTTAGAGCATACCACAATCAGGCTGCGCCCTTCCTCCCGCCTTAATCTGCCCAGTAATAGTGCTAATTGGAGGGACTTGGGCTCCTTCTGCAGCCTTGTTTTGTCAGGCGTAAAAGTCCTCTCTAATTTTCTGGATGCGGATACTGTCCAGGCTGGCACCCTTCCTCGCGAGTTCCACTGTCATTCAGGCCTCATGAAAGGCCCCTGCAGCTCACTCATTCACTGTACTTCATTGTCGCCGACCGTTCATTGACATTCATTGGGATAATTCCTCCCCGGCGGCACATGCATGGAGGCGTGTGCACATGTGTTCAGACCCCATGTCCCATTAGCAGTGAGGACACTTGAAGTAAGAGGGCAGCGCCGCCTGAATGCAGAATCACCCTCCCCCTCTAATGGCTGGGGAGTCCACCGCACTAATGTGATTTCAAGAAGGACCAGGAGAATTGGTGGCCTCTGCGGAGCAGGCAGGGAGGAAGGGTCGGGGGTGTTCCTAGTCTAAAACACTGTCAGCTACATCACTCTGGACAGATGGCTTTCCCCTCCCGTTCCTCCCAGGACCAGCTGGTTCTGGAGACCCAATCTCCACCCTCCTTCTTGGCTGTTAGCCTGGCACTCAAGGCTCTTCAGAAGATGGCTCTCAAGTGCCTTCCAGGCATTTTTGCTGCCTCCTCCCTGCTCTGAATTCTACTGCAACTAGCCAGGTCAGTCCCTATGATCCGAAGCTCACACTTGCTTATATATCCTCTCCAATCACTGCATAGGGACTGCAGTAATTGGCAGAACACTGCCAAGCGTAATGGCAGGACAGTTGTTCCGTCTCCGCAACTCAATGAAAACAGTGTCTTTCAACATTTTTAAGGTAATAGTTAACAAGATGGTTGTTAGGACTATGGAGAAAGTCATTAGAGGCGGCAGAGCAAAAGTAAGTCCATGAAATAGATGATATAAGAAAAAACAATCAGTGGAACGGTGGTGCTTTCATCATGGCCTAATTCTATCACCTGCGCAGCAAACTACAGCCTCAGCCCCTTACCCACCTAGCCCCAGAATCAGGCTCATTTCTCCCTGATGTACTCTCTTGAGTAATGAAATCCCACCACCAGGCCTTCCAGGACCTACTCTAGCCCTGTCCTTCCATGAAAGACACTCCCTGATTCCCACCAGGATTCACAGTCCTTCTGATGCCCGTGGGCTTCTTGGCAGTACCCTCAACCGGCACTTAGAAGGCCTCTGCATGTGCACTATCATAACTACTCAGATGAGAGCCCCGATTTCTGGAGGCAAGAAGCAGGGGCTCATACCTCTGTAACTCCCCAGAGCAAGCTGTGGGAAAAGTCTGCACAACCAGCAGCTGCTCCCTGGGCTTCTAGCTGGCGGTGCAGATCGGTGCTTGCTTGCCTTGTGAGAAACAATGACGTTTGTTCTGCCAGGACAGATAGGACCTGGTGGGCCATTGCTCTTGAATGGGAGCATCTTGTAAGCAAAAAAGCAGAGGCTTTCAGGTCAGACTGATGTTGACTGTACTGTCACTGGTCATTGACTACTAGCTGTAAGGCCTTGGGGAAGCTACTCAACTGCTTTGAACCCCCAGCTTTTCCTTTTGTGTTTGTAAATTGCAGTTGAATTTCCTGGGCTAAGAAATTCTTTATTATTATCAGTGGTCCTATGTATTGCAGGAAGTTTAGCAGCATCCCTGGCCTCTATATACTAGAGGCCAATTGTACCCACTCTCTGCCTCCCTCCCCTGCAATTGTGACAATTAAAAATGTCTTAGATGTTGATGAATGTTTCCTGGGGGCACAAAATGGATCCCAGCTGAAAACCACTGATATGTATACCCTGGGGTGGTTCTGAAGATAAGATGATGTGATAGCAAATGTAAAATAAAGTATCTGCATATAATAGGTGCTCAATAAGTGCTAGTCCCATTTGAAATTTTAAGTAGAATTTGGCATTTCCCTTCCACCCTCTGGGGCTTCGGAAGTGGGTGGGGTGGGGATGGCTCTAGAGAAAAGCTCTATAGAGGATGTCTGAGCCCAAGGACCTCTCCGGTGGCTTCACTGGTCTCAGAGGAGAGCTTTCACGGATGCTCAGGTGTCTTGTAAGTATCTGATGAGAAAGAGGTGGTGGGAGAACTCCCTGGTGGTCCAGCGGTTAGGACTCCACGCTTCCACTGCAGGGGTCATGGGTTCAATCCTTGGTCGGGGAACTAAGGATTTTTGGGCGGTGCAGCCAAAAAAATAAAAAATATAAGGAAAGGGGTGGTGGACCTGGAGGCCCAGAGGGGCATGCAGGTTCAGCAGTTTCCTTGAGAAGACTTTTCCAAGCAGGCAGCCCATTTCTGCTTCAATTTCTCCTCCCCACCTGGTTGTTCAGGGGAGACATATGGTCCATTCCAGACAAGGGACCATGGCTCACATAGAGAAGCAGTTCATACCAGGAAGGAGTGTAGAAGTACTGCTGAGATGCTAGCTTGGCTGGAGCATCCTGGCTGTACCGCAGGCCCCCGAGGACAGACTGCTGGCCCGCCTTGTCCCCAGCACATCTGGCCTGTGTAGCTGCCAAGTTCTGTCTGCCCAGCTCCAGGCCTTTCCACTGGGGTGGGAAGACAGAGGAGAGAGCTCTCCAGAGGCTGCACTTCCTTCTGGACTAGAATCCATGGAAATCTTCCAAGTGTACAGTTGGGCTTTCACGAGAGGTAAAACTGACCCAACATAGGGAATCTCGGAGTTGCTCAAGCTATAGCTACCCCCTAACTCCTGCATGGGCTTTTCGGTTTGGTTTTGTTTTTTAACAGTGGAATAGTAATGACAATGGACAAGAGGCTTGAACTTGCTCCTCTGGGCCATCGACTAGTGTGGTCTTATATGGTCTTGAGTGAGTCATTCTCTCCAGGGCTCCCCTCAGTCATCTGCTCGTGGCCAGTGTGGTAACTGCTCTCACCAATACAGACACTTTGAGAGGCTCTGGTGAGATCAGTGACCAAACATGCTTTGAGTGGAAAGAAAGGATTGTTGGTGTACACCCACTGCCAAGTTCAGCCTCATGCTGAGGGAGCACAGGTCACAGCACAGCCATTTAAAGGGAGTCACTGGATGTAAGGACCGAGCTAAAAGGGTGAGCACAGACCAAAGCGGGCCGTCTCTGGGAGGCCGGAGGAGACTGTCCTCTTAAGATTAACGAGGTCACCGTGTTAGAAGCTGGGAGCCCGCAGCCCTCAGCTGGAGAAAGGGGTCCAGCAGAGCAGATGAGGGGGGCCAGCAGAGCAATGGATGAGGGGGAAAGAGTTTATTGTGTTTTGGTTTGGTTTTAATCATGAGAAAGGGTAACAGATACGTACGTTTCACATTTTTTTAAATGGGAAGTTGAGATTCAGAAGCCCCAGAGGTGTGTTCTTCATGTGGATGTGTCCCATGCATACGGAGCTGTGGTCCTGACCGGGTGGGTACCTGGCGCATCTGGGGTTCCTCCCTCTGCACCCCCTGCTTTGTCCTCCCTGAGTGCCTGCATCATCTCTGCTTGGCATATGGCAATAACCTTTAAGAGGGCCTGCACCTCTCTTCCCACTAACCCTTCTTCTGCACAAAGGTCTTCTAAACACAGATTTCAACACTCACATCACTTGTCTTCCTGATAACCTTTCCTGCTCCCAGGGCCTATCTCATCAAGACCCACAGCAGCATCTGATAGTGTCAGCAAACCTCTCTTTTAAGACGGGAAATCAAAAGGCTTGTGTTTGAAACCTATCTTACCATTGACTTCCTCATGGACAGAACTTGGCCAAGACTCTTAACTCTCTGAGCCCCCTTCTTATCTCTAAAAAGGGCATAAAGATCTTACATGTGACCTCATAGCTGTGCAGTGAGGATCAATGACACGGTGGATGTGAAATGGCTTTACAAACTGCAAAGTGCGGTACCAACATTCCATCCTATTCAGGTCTCCGGGACCTTTCTCAAGGTCGATTCAAGGTGGTTTTCTTATGGTTCTTGTGCTGTTTCTCTCCATCGGGATTCTCCCTCCTTTAATTGGCCCAGCAAATCCTGCCCTCGAGAGCTCACTGACTTTCCCAACCTGATGTTCTCCTTCCTTTACTAACTGCACCCTTAGTATCGAGTCCCTGCCGTGCCTCAGTTCTTCTGCACACAGGTAAGAGTTAGCAAGTCCCCAACAAGGTGCTTGGGGTTTACCCGTTATCTCAGCCCCCAGAACTGTGAGAAATGAATGTTTGTTGTTTAAGCCACCCAGACTACGGTATTTAGTTATAGCAGCCCAAGCTGACTGAGACACTCAGTGAGAAACTAAATCTATAAACTCGCCCACCTACTCTTTCTCTCCCTCCTTGTACTCTCCTTTCCTTCCTGGCTCTCGAGTGTTCCTGAGCTTGCCTGGTTCTTGACTCAGCCTCCCTATCTGGCGGAGTGATGTCACCTTTAGGACGAGGTTGGCAGTGAGGCCTCAGTAGTGCCCAGAGGTGGAATGGGAGGGAGAAGGGGGAGGGGGAATGCGGTCCTGGCTGTCTTCCTCTCCCTCAGGCTACCTGTGGCTAAGCCACCACCAGGCAGGGTAGGGTCTCCTCCACTCAGCTGCTCCCGGTGGGGTCCTCTGGGCCAGGGGGGGCTGCACTATCTTGCTCAGCTCCCCTCTCCCAGCCTCCAGGGCTTGGTCTTCCGCCTCCACTTCAGCTCTTTTCGTCCTTCCCAAAGAGAAGAGCGGGTGAAGCTGTCTGTGATGACAGAGCACTGAGCAGGGCTTCCTTCCCACTGTCTTCCTCCCTCCCCCACACAGCTGGGGAATTCTTGAGTCTCTGCCTTGCTGAACAATCAGGACCTGGATGCCGTTGGGAGCCTCCTCTGAACAGGCTGATGGCCAGCCTCCCACAGCTCAAGAAGGAGGTCACCGCTGCCCAGGAAAGGCTGGGTGGGGGTGGGGGACAGCTGCCTTCTCCTTTCACCTCCTCTGGCCAGAGGAGGATGCCCAAGCTGGACAGCAGAGTCCAGGGATGTCAAGCAGGGGGACAGAGCTTCCTCTTAAGCTCCCATCTGCTATTTCCTTAGGCACTGGACGGAGCGCTCTATACACAAGACTGGATGCAAGCTGCACCCCAAGGTGCCCTGAGAAGGAGCAATAATATTATCCCCATCTGACAGATGCAGAAAACGAGGCCTCAGGTTTTATACCTGGCGAGTGGCAGTGCTTGGCTTTGAATGTGGCTACAGTCAACAGCGCACTAGTCCTTTATCTCCAGTGGTGTCAGGGTCAGGCACGCAGCCATCTGCCCAAGGCAGACCTCACCACCAGCCGGGGACACCGGCTCCCACGCAGGCTTTGCCAGCTCCTCCAGATATCACCCTAACTCTGGTCCCTCCTTCACCAACCCTTGTGCTCTGGGTTAGGTCTGTAACCCCCTTTATCTCCTTTCAGCCCTAGTCTTGGGCCCCTGCCGCAGCCTCTCTAAGCTTCAGTTCCTTATCTGTAAATTGGGACTGACAGTAGTACCTACTTCATAGGGTTTCTGTACTTACTGAGTGAAGTTTTATTAGTAAAGGAATGAGGATATAATTAAGAGGTCAGTAAATGGCAGCTAGGTTTTGTTTTTTGTTTTTTTTTAACATACGGGTCTTGAGATGCTACTGGGGTCTAACCCTAGGCTCAATCTCTTGATATGTTTTCCTCAACTTTGCAGGTCCCTAGGCTCTATTTCTTTTCTTCCATTATCTAAAGAAATGGGGACACTTCCATTTTGGGTCTTTAGAGATTAGATTAAAAAAAAAAAGATGAGTAATCACCTATCAATTGTTAGTCAGAATTGCTCTTAAAGTGCTCAGAAATCACCAATAGACAGTAAACTCCCGAGGACACTCTGATATCCCTGGGGACTAGCACAGAGCCTCCCAGGCAGGAAGAACTCAGCATATTCAAGGAGAGAAGATAGTCACAAACACGGTATGTCCAGCCTCTTGTCAGGGTAGTACAGAGGGTTAGAAGCTGGGGTGTAGCTAGAGCCACCTTCTCATGCCCGCCCACCCCCACCCCCAGCCCCAGGTGTGGATGAGATCAGACGCCTCTGTCTTCCCTGGAGGCATTTCTGTGAGTCTCTGGCCCTCGTGTCCATGCTGGCCTCCTCTTATCTCTTGCGTCTACTGTTCAGCCCACACTTTCTGCCACTACCTCTTTGAGGAAGACTGAACAGGACCTCCTGTGGGCATCCTTTTCACCTGAGTCCCGGGAGGAAAGAGGGGAGGACAGAGTGGGGGAATCCAGGGCACCACCTCCACTCAGTGGCTGGGGGCAGGGAGAGCCACTGAGTGGAGGAATGGCCCAGAGGCGAGTCCCATGCTTCCTTTGTTCTGGGCAGCTCACTTAGGTCTCTTCAAGCTCCCTGAGTCCTAGCATCTGACACCCCACAGCTGAGCTGGCATCCCCTCTCCCAGATGTTCCTAAAAGCCACGTGCCTTCTCCCCAACAGATCCCAACATGCTAGAATGGAGAAATTGCTGGACTCTGAAGATAGGATCTAATGTCAGATCAGGTAGAGGAAATCACCTCAGTTCTGTTTTCTGCACTAAACACACACACACACACACACATCCACAGAGGAAGAGGAGAAAAAAGGCAATATTGAGCTCTCCTGGAAGGAGCATTAAACACCAGCTTGCTTGTTTCACTTGGGAGGATTCCGGTACGTGATCCTGGAGGGGAATGTGTGTCCCAAACAGGAGCAGCTTCTCCTGGGTCCCCCAGGTTGCCTGCTCCCGTCTTGTTTAAATGCCATTTAGGCAGAATAGATGTCCCTCTGATTTTCCAATGCAGCATTCGATCCCTCAGTCTTTTGCTTTCTCCTATAGGAGCGTCAGCCAGACCTGGGCCATCTCGCAGCTGTACATCTCCCATGAACACAATGCAGAGAGAAAGGTTTCATTTTATTTTTCTTTCTCCCCCTTTCCTGACCTTATGTGCTACCTGATCCAGAAAATGATCCAGATGGGAAAGACATCGGCTTTGAAGCAAGAGGCAGGAGGAAGGAAGAAAGGGGCGCAGGATAAACCCCTCCTATCCAGCCGTTCACCCTGGGGAGAAATCCTCCCCGCCTAAACTCTGTCCCACACGTGTGCTCAGGATGATGTTGCAGGGTCTTCCTGAGGCAGAGGGAAACCCCGCTGACCGGCAGGACCCCTGAGCCCTCACCTCTCCCCCCTCCTCCCCTGCACACGCATTTGGCGTAAGCCAATGTGAGCCAGAGATCCACTTTCAGTGCTGAGTCTTGACATCAGGGCATTCAGTGATGTCTTGCTCATCTGTTCTACATAATTTCATTAAGTCAATTTTAATTTAGTCAAATTGACAAGGGGGATGGAGACCCAGAGTGACAGAGGTGTCAGGGATTCCCTCCCATATGTTTTTAGCTACAACTAGCCCCCTTTGCCAGAGTAAGCAGATAAGGGAAGCTGTCACAGGTGGCATCGCCTGACCCCTTGGACATGTGCCTGGACCGAGGGCTTGTGACCCTCCTGCATAGACAACTCAGCCTCCTGCTGGGTTCCCTTCCATTAGAGCTGATGGAAAGGGGATGAGACTGACATAAATTGAGCTCCTAGTATGTTTCATGTGCTTTCACTTATACTGGCTCTTGTACTTTCCATAAAAATTCTATGTGGGACACAATACATTTTACAGATGAGACAACTGAGGCTCAGACAGGATAAGTGACTTGCCCAATGCCACACAGCTATTAGGTGGCAGAGCTGGGATCCGAACACTGGTCTGTCTGATTCCCAAATACACATTCTTTCTGCTGTCCCCTCGCAAACTTGCCCACAGGATTGGCAAGCATGAAAAAACCCATGCCTCAGCTTTAGGACTCACCTGCTCTCTCTACTAGGACTGTAGGTTGCATTCAGGTGAAGATGAACTGCTCTGGGAGCCTAAGGGCACAGGGCACGGGCTGGAGTGTTTCCTGGAGGAAGGGCCTGTCTCCAGGTATCACCTCACTGGAGACTTCACAGGACATTGCCACAGCTTTGCCCCTCCCTTGGCTAGCTGGGTTTTCAGCAGGCAAAAGGGAAGCTCTTGGGCAGGTACCTGGTTGAGGAAACTTCCAGAGGAAGGTGGGGAATGGTGTTCTGAGAGGTTCAGAGCTGTGGGCAGGGGATTCCTGGTACCCTGTTCTTCTGAGACTGAAGGAGGTCCCCGCTTGATGAGAGCTGCCTCTCCTGACACTGGGATGCACACCTGCCTCCTGTCTGGGAATCTCTCCTGATGTGGCGTCAACGCGCTGGTGGTCAGTGTGGCTGGGGGCACCTGCAATCCTCCCATTCTGTCTGAGTTTGCTTTAAACTGAGTACACATGATACAGAGGCAAAGACCTTGTTTTTCATTTTTGAAAGGTTTTGAAAGGTGCCAACTGGTAGCAACAGCCACTGGCCTCGTAAACCTTCACTGTCATGTCAGCCGGGAGCTCCTCAGAACACTTAGAACAAAGGAACCGGCAGAGGAACAGAAGGAAACAGAACATCCGAAGCACTCAGAGAAACAAGAAGGAAGACAAGAGAGGAAAACGGAGGCCGTGGGTATCAGCTGTCACTGGAGTGCAGGGAGAAACCCACAAAGATGACTGAGAGCATCCCACTACTGACAAGCTCTCATACGTCCCCTGGGGCAAACCTGCCTGACACCCCAGGTTTGAGGATCTGATGAATCCTACTGGCCCCCAGTCCTTGTCCACAATTAGCAGTGGGTGAGTGCAAGGAGTCTGAAGTGGGGCACCAATCCTGGTTCTGCACTAACCAGCTGTGGGACCCTGAGCAATTAAGTCCCTTTCCAACCCGGGCCTCTGTCTCCATCCATTAAAACAAAAAAAGGCCCCCACCCCCTCCCTCCATGATTCCTTCCAGGTCCAAAGCTAGGAGGTGTTCCCTATGTCTCCTGTTATAAATAGGGCCTAGACGCAAAACATCAACCTTTGATCTTGGACTAGGAACTTCCCTCTCCTTGAAGCCTTGGCTACCCCACATTTCCAGGCTGCATGGGATCTCTGGGAATGTGTGCTATCAGCTAGGAGATGGGAGGAGGCTAGAAAGGTGTTCTAATAACTAATGTTATTCCTAGAAAGAAGCCTCTCCACCTGAAATCCATCCTACACTCCACTGACAGATGAACTTCCAAAAACAAAGGTCTGTTCCACACCACTCCTCTGCCTATGACTCCAGTGGCTCCCCACTGCCTACCAAGTCACATGCAAACTCACGAAAGGCCCTCCTCGACTTGACTCAACTTGCCTTTGTTTCCCTGCCACTTCCGGTCCCTTACCTGTGCCACCTACTCCTCCCATCTCTTCAAATCACACCCAGCCCACAGGGTCCTTCTCAAATTCTGTATCTTCCAAGAAGATGTTTTAGACCAACTGGGCTTTGTACTGTGATTTTTTAAAATGTGTCTGTCTCTTGTCCCAATACCAGGCCAGTGATGCCCCCCGGATTTCAGCAGAGTATTTGATGTGAACCTACCATTCTATGACTTTAAAAGAATTGAACTAAAAGAGAATTAAGTGGGTTCCTGGGGTCCAAAATGGCAGCTCTTAGAGCTAAGTAGAAAAAAGACTTGAGGAAGAAGATTTTGAGGGGTATAAAATGGTGTTTATGGGGATTCCCTGGTGGTCCAATGGTTA
Source organism: Delphinus delphis (assembly GCF_949987515.2). Lineage (NCBI taxonomy): Eukaryota > Metazoa > Chordata > Mammalia > Artiodactyla > Delphinidae > Delphinus > Delphinus delphis. Next base: position 97,333,709 of record NC_082688.1, read on the forward strand.
GGACTCTGCGCTTTCACTGTCGAGGGCCCAGGTTCGATCCCTGGTTAGGGAACTAAGATCCCTGCAAGCTGCATGGTGAGGCCCCCCCCAAAATGGTATTTAAGGGTCCTTTCCGCCCTGAGATTTTGTGTTCTATGCAGAGCAGAGGTGCATTGCTTCAAGGCAAGCTCTTTAGTTTCCCGATAAATCTTGGAACCCTGGCCTTGGAGGT